>NC_064775.1:874678-1094678 GCF_011397635.1 Epinephelus fuscoguttatus
TTGTTTATGTGGTTAAACAGACGCCTGAAAGTCAGACTTTGGTCTCTACTGAGTTTTGAACACGTATTAGCTTCATGGTATTATTGTGTATTTCATTTTAGTCACACGTATACGTAGCTAAGCCAAATTTCATGAATTTCAGAAGCTAAGATGTAGCTACTGCTACTTCGCTACGTTAGCTTTAGCAGGATTTTACCTCACGAATGTATTCAGCTGCTGCTTCATCAGTTCAATGTTTAGCTTCAGCTAAAGTTAGCCGTGGTCAGCTGTCACTTTACAAGCTAGCTCTTACTTTGGCTGCCTTGGTGCAGTTTTTAGCTCCATCTTACAGTGACCGTTGTCTTTGATTCTGGTCTTCAACACGTTTTAGCTTCGTAGGACAGAGCGACGTTATTGTTCTGTTTTATGAAACATATTCGCATCAACGCGACGGTCTGGTGACAGCTGAGAAAACTTTTTGAGAGAAAACAAAGACAAAGTGTTTTGGAGATTAAAAATAACTTCAGTCCAACTCGTCTGATTCTTCAGAGGCCACATATCAAAGGCTGCTGTGCATTCTGATTTATTATTTATTTATTGTTTGTTCCGAGTGTCGTGAATGAATTTGCTCTCATCAAATGATACCCGACGTTCACCCAAACACAAACAGAGTTAAATATGCACCAACACCTTCGACTGTCTCTTTCATCTCAGCAGTCAATCAAAACGACGCCTCATTTTCACGTCAATCAGAAGAATCCCATAAATTTAAAGTTGTTCAAAAGAACTCAAGCTTTTGTTGAACTTCTTGTTTTGTTGGCGAAGTTTCTGAAGTCGCACAGACTTGAATTTTAAAAACCGATTCGTCTTTGAGACGAACATAAAAGACAAACAAGTGAATGAGAACAAAGAGGCCGACGGTGAAACGAGCACGAACTTTCAAACAAAGTGATTGTGTTGCTCCGCTGTGTGAAACCAAGATACAACTTCAGCAGGAAACAACTCCAGAAGAATAACATTTAAACGTGTTACAGTAACATCGTAAAATTATGATTTAAAATTGTTGAAAATATGAAGGTGAATGTGCCCCCTGGAAAACGTTCGTCACACTCGACCTTTATTGGAACTGCAGCATGATTGTATCCTCTAAACAAATGAACGTTAAACATTTTCTTCATAAAAAAAAACAAACAGATTTGTTCCCCCTAATGTTAGAGAGGAGGCTTAAACTTCTTCTCAGACGTTAAACTGGAGGGAAGTCTCAAAAACACCACATGAGCCCTGTCAGCCTCACAGAAATACGACAAATGACCACAGATTCATCACCACGCATTTCGTGACGCTGACACGCAGTGTGTTAAAGTGACATATCATTGGAAAGTCAAATACGAACAGTCACAGTTTTAAACATGTGGTTAACGTTGTAGCTTTAGGGAAAAAAAACACTCAGGTTTCGGAAAACATTGTGGTTTTGATTCAAATAACTTCGTACGGGACATAAGTGATGTGAAGTTACGAAAAGTTACGCTACTACACTGATGTGAACATTGGCCTCTGGGGTGAAAGTCCGTGTTTGTTTGACCATCATCATCCTCACTGTGACCACGTCACATGTCCATGTTTGCTCATGGTGAATTTGCATGTGACGTCCAAGGTACCCTGGGTGTGTTGGTTGTTGACGTTCTGGGACGCCATGTCAACTTCAGCCTGTTACATGCATTGTCTGTTTTCAAAATACACTTCTGTTTTCACAGGAAATGTACAGTTTGATACAGTCTCTTTCAAAATAAAAGCACTACGTCGGTACAACACCACCAACTGATGTTTTTTTTCCTTCAACAACACATGTGGTCACGTTTAGGACAAAAGAACAGGGTTTGGCTTTACAATCTTACAGGAAGTGAACACCGGCCTCCTGGGTGAAAGTTGGTGGATCCATCCATCGGGCTTTAAATATGTTTTGTGAAATTCAGAAATATTCAATTAATTAATTAAGGTCAGTTAAGGTCGCTAAAGGTCACTTAAGGTCACTAAAGGTCAGTCCTGATAAAGCACTTCCTGTCCGCAGCACACGATGAACGACTCTTCATTACAAACAAAGTGATGAAGACGAAGCAGCCTGGGACGTGTGGAGAATCACAACAACAGATTTTATTTATCACAACAACAAATAAACATTCATCAACATTCAGCTCCTGAATGAACCCTCGTTACTCTCCGCGAACCAACGCTAACGTCCCAACGGGCTGACGGTCACCACGGGAACATTTCATAAACATGGTTATTTATATTTAACATTGAATATAATGTTTAGAATTATTCAATTAAACATACACAGATCGTATCGTGTCAATAAATATAAATATACAGTAATGAATGGGTTTATATGGAGGGTTTGTTCCCCCCTCTGCCCGTCTGCTCAGGTTGAGTTTGGTCACCACCACTTGGCGGCGGGCAGCAGGGAGGGTTTGACCCTCCGTCCAGGGTTTAAGGCGTTCCTGACCTCTGTCTCCAGATGAATGCCAGGCACCTTGAAAATGGACACTGCTGGAAAACCAGAGAAGAAGAGAAATGACTTGTGGGAAGTGGCTGTGTTGGTGCGTCGCTCTGTGTGTGTAAGGGCGAGTTCTTACTGTCCCTGAGGTGCATGATGGGAGGAGGCAGCGTGCTGAAGTACGGGTGCCTCAGGGAGTCCTGGGCCGAGATCCGGTCTGCGGGGACCCCCTTCAACATCCTCTGGACCAGGTCTTCTGTCTTATAGGGCAGCTGGTCCAACCTGGTCCACATCAAAACAGCAGGCCTCATGCTTACATGCTAACACTTTACTGTAGACTTTTTAAAACAACAATACGCTATGATAACATACTAAGACTTAACCATTAACTTTATTAAACAACAGTAGGCTACACACTAACATGCTTACACTTTACCATACAATTTACAGCAGAAGGCTAACATGCTAATACAATCTACACTAAACAGATGGCTACATGCTAACATGCCAACACTTTACCATATAGTTTGTTTAACAACATTAGACTACATGCTAACATACTAACATACCATGCAGTTTAATAAACACCAATTAGCCACAATCTAACATCTACTATACACTTTATTAACCAACAGTGGGCTTCAAGCAAATATGCTAATGGTTTACCATAGACTTTAAACAGTGGCCTTCATGCTAACACACTAACACTTTGCTATACACTTAACAACAGCAGGCTACATGCTGACTTTACTACAGTTCAGTTATTCTTTATAGTGTAGATGTTTTCCTGAGAAAATAGGGGGAATAAATCACAAAATAAAAAACAAACAAAATAACCAATAATTCAAATGATATTTATTATGTGTCTTTACCTTTTCCAAACGCTCCTCAGCTGCTTCGGCTTGGAGTGAAGAAAAAACTCTGTGGAGAGAAACAAAACCAGTTCACCATTAATAATAATAATAATAATAATAATAATAATAATACTTATAATTATAAAAAAAATAAATAAAATGAAAGAAGAAGAATCACTGTTGACTTCAATGGTTTGATGTCGCCTCCTGGTGGTCACTGTGACACACTGCTGAAATACAGTGACTGATCATTCAATCAATAATCAATAAATCAACTCGGGGAAAGACGTCTGAAATATTACTTTAACAAACAGTGCATAAAAACAAACAATAAACAACTCCCAGATGATTTATTTCACATGTGGCTATACCATTAAAAGATGAAATAAGATTTAATTTTTAATAAACAACAAAATAAAATGATTTCTTTTGTCCTGCAGGTTAGTTAATAAATAAATAAATAAATAAACAGATTAAAATACATAAAGAATATTAATTTGGAGAATGTTGACATACAGAATATTAAAAAATGAAAATAAAATTGAGAATTAAAAAAAAGATTTACTTGGTAATTTAAAATAGAGAAATAAATGAATAATGACGCAAATATTATAATAAAAATAAAAGATATTTTGACATGCTAACACTTTACCACAGGCTATTAAACAACAGTAGACTACATGCTAGCATGCTAACACAATGCTACAGTATAGACTCTGCTACAACAATAAACTTTGTTAAGTTAAACAACAGTAAGCTACTTGCTAACATGCCAAGACTTTACCATACACTTTGTTTAACAACAATAAGCAACATGCTAACACCTTACCATACACTAAACAACAGCAGGCTCCATGCTAACATGCTAACACCTAACAAGTAATATAATAAAAAATACTTTGCTTAATGCAAGATAAAAGTATAAAATAAAGAAGGAATAAACAAACTAAATAAAACATATTTTGATAAATATATAAGAATAAGAGTATTAAATCAAAGAATGACGTCAATAATATGAAGTAAATTAATAAAATAATTATCAAAAATGTAATTAAAAATTGACCAACTGATTAATGTATATATGCAAATATATATATATATATATATATATATTGAACTGACCTGGTTTATAATTTGGCAGCTGGCTGACTCCAGGCCAGCTGTCCTCTGTGGGGACACCCAGGACCTGCAGGGACACAAGACTTTATTTAATTAAATTTCATTCTCATCAGTATCTAATATCATAATGGTAATAATAATAATAATAATAATAATAATAATAATAATAAATGTGTGAGCTGTCAACTTTTCATCACCGTCCAGATCTTCTTTAGTTGCTCAAACACATCAGTGACTCCGGGGAACGCCGGCGCCCCCTGCAGCATCTCTACGAAGATACACCCTGCTCCCCTGATTCAAACGCACAAAACTTTATTTTAAAATCACACTGTCATAATCTGTATGTACACGTCACCACCTGAACACAAACAGGAAACAGAAAGAAAACATGTGACAGACAAATCTGTGATGACATCAGCAGGAGGAGAGCTAGTCAAAATTAGCTGTTAGCAGCTTCTCAAAGTTAGCTGTTAGCAGGTAGATAACTTTAGCTGTTAGCAGCTAGTTAATCTTAGCTGTTAGCAGCTAGTTACTGTTAGCTATTAGCAGCTAGTTAATGTTAGCAGCTAGTTAAAATTAATTTTTAGCAGTTGATGTTAGTTGTTAGCAGCTACTTAATTTTAGCGGTTAACAGCAGGTTAATGTTAGCTATTACCAGCTAGTTAACATGTGCTGTTAGCACCTAGTTAATGTTAGCTGTTAGCAGCTAGTCAAAGTAAGCTGTTACCAGCAGGTTAAAGTAAGCTGTGATCACCTAGATAATGTTAGCTGTTAGCAGCCAGTTATGTTAGCGGTTAGCAGCTAGTTCACATTAGCAATTAGTTAATGTTAGCTGTTAGCACCTAGTTAAAGTTAGGTGATAACAGGTAATTAAAGTTAGCTGTTACCAACTAGTTTACATTAGCTGTTACAGTTAGTCAGAGTCAGCAGTTAGTTTGGGATGTTAGCTCCTAGCAACTAATTAAATTAAAGTTTGCTGTTAACAGCTAGTTAATGTTAGTTGTTAGCAGCTAGTTTACGTTAGCTGTTAGCAGCTAGTTAATGTTAGCTGTTAACAGCATTAATTTTAGAGCAGTTTAATAAAGGGAAGAGTTATTTTAAGTTTTATTAAAGTTGTTTCATCAGTGTATATGACTGAGTTAGTGCTTATTCAAAGGTCACATCTGTTTGTGTCATTTCTGTGAAGATACACTTGGCTCCTCTGATTCAAACACAGAGAACTTTATTTAAACTGACATTGTCAGAAGCTTCCTCCACATGAGCTGATTTTTCTGACGTCATAAAACTGTTGTAAAAATGTGAGCTTGTCGGTGCTGACCAGATGTCCAGAGCGGTGGAGTAGTCTGTGGATCCCAGCAGGACATCAGGGGGGCGGTACCACAGCGTCACCACCTCAGAGGAGAAGGTCTGACTGGGGATGGACTTGGACCGAGCCAGACCTGAAACCAGAACCAGTCAGATCCAGTTTGCATACGTGTTAGAGAAATCTGTGAGTCTGAACAGAAGTCAGTGGGAAGAGTTTATGAATGACTAATTTTATGGTGGATAAATTTAATGTCTGTCTAAATGTTCTGTCATGGTGAGTTGTTGGTGACGTGAATGTTGCGGGGACGAAGTCACTCCTGACCGAAGTCGGCTAGCTTGAGTTCTCCCAGGTAGCTGATGAGCAGGTTATGAGGCTTCAGGTCTCTGTGGAGGATCCTCCTGCTGTGGATGAAGCAGAGCGCTCGCAGAAGCTGGAACATGAAGAGCTACAACAACAACATATTATTATTATTATTTATCATGAAAGGAGACCTGTTAAGTCTAATTTATTTTGGTACCTGATGATAGACCCTGGTGTTGTGTGAGTGCAGGTGTGAACGGATCCTTGTGTGAGTACAGGTATGAACAGATCCTTATGTGTGAGTGCAGGTGTGAATGAATCCTTATGTGTAAGCGCAGGTGTGAATGGATCCTTATATGTGAGCGCAGGTGTGAACAGATCCTTGTGTGAGTGCAGGTGTGAACGGATCCTTATGTGTAAGCGCAGGTGTGAACATATCCTTATGTGAGCGCAGGTGTGAACATATCCTTATGTGAGCGCAGGTGTGAACAGATCCTTATGTGAGCGCAGGTGTGAACAGATCCTTGTGTGAGTGCAGGTGTGAACGGATCCTTATGTGTAAGCGCAGGTGTGAACGGATCCTTGTGTGAGCACAGGTGTGAACGGATCCTTGTGTGAGTGCAGGTGTGAACAGATCCTTATGTGAGTGCAGGTGTGAACTGATCCTTATGTGAGTGCAGGTGTGAACGGATCCTTATGTGAGTGCAGGTGTGAACGGATCCTTATGTGAGCACAGGTGTGAACGGATCCTTGTGTGAGTGCAGGTGTGAACGGATCCTTGTGTGAGCACAGGTGTGAACGGATCCTTGTGTGAGTGCAGGTGTGAACGGATCCTTATGTGAGTGCAGGTGTGAACGGATCCTTATGTGAGTACAGGTGTGAACGGATCCTTGTGTGAGTGCAGGTGTGAACGGATCCTTATGTGTGAGTGCAGGTGTGAACGGATCCTTATGTGAGCACAGGTGTGAATGGATCCTTATGTGTGAGTGCAGGTGTGAAAGGATCCTTATATGAGTACAGGTGTGAACAGATCCTTATGTGAGTGCAGGTGTGAATGGATCCTTATGTGTGAGTGCAGGTGTGAACGGATCCTTATGTGAGTACAGGTGTGAGCGGATCCTTGTGTGAGTGCAGGTGTGAACGGATCCTTGTGTGAGTGCAGGTGTGAACGGATCCTTATGTGTGAACGCAGGTGTGAACGGACCCTGACGTTGTGTGAGTGCAGTCCTCCGGGGTGATCAGTGAGGTACTGGGCCAGATCTGTTTGCTGCAACGACACCAGAAGAAGAAAGATGATCAGCAATGGAACGCGTGAAAGATGTTTTATAATTCAAACTTATTTACGATACGTTTCTCACCACATATTCGAAGACGAAGGTCAGAGACTCTTGGGTGTGAATGATGTCATGGAGGACGACGATGTTGGCGTGTTTCAGACCCTTGAGCAGAGACGCTGCACACACACAAAAAACAGGAAACGCACTGTAAAAAATAACAACTACTCCAGGAAACACACTGTAAAAAGTAAAACCCAGAGGATAAAAGTGTGTGTGCAGTGATCACCTTCCCTGATGGCGGTGAACGGGACGCCCTCCTCTGTCTTCATACGAATCACCTTCAGCGCCACCAGCTGTCCGTTTATCCTCAACAAGCAACATTCACAGTGAACACAGCAAAATGTACCGAGAGTATCAAGGTCAACGTTCTGCTGCTGCAGAAGAACGTCATGGTTAAATTACGCCCAACAATGAGTGAGCAGCTCCAGTGTGCAGTGGCCTCATGGAGGTACAGATCATCATCACTGGTGCTGATGAAGACTCACACAGTGCTCAGCAGATAAATCTATGATCAGTACTCTGAGCAGACTGACCTGCTGATTCCTTTGTAGACGGAGGCGTACGCTCCTTCACCCAGTTTCTCCAGACTCAGGTAAGAATGAGTCGCTCCAAACTGAAGACCTGGTTTCTGATCAGAGGACACATGTCACACATCAGGTCACGTATCAAACTTTATACTGATGTTTCCTCTCAGGGGTCAGAGGCCAGGTATGGCTTTATGCCTTTAGAAGGCAAAAGGCATAAAGCAACAGAGACAGCGTAGCCAGGAGCTAATGAGGGGAATAGAGAACAGGTGAGGTGCAGGGAGGAGATCAGGTGATGGGAGGACTGAGGACAGGTGCAGGACAGGTGAAGGACAGGTGCAGGACAGGTGCAGGACAGGTGGAGGACAGGTGCAGAACAGGTGCAGGACAGGTGGAGGACAGGTGAAGGACAGGTGGAGGACAGGTGTGATGTTTCTCTGACCCAGGTGAAGGGTTCCTCGCAGCTGTTCCTTCCCAGCGGGTCGCTATTGCTGCGTCCTCGCTGCTGTCGGAACCGTCGGACCTGCAGGGTGTGGAACCAGTGAGGGTGGGACCCTGAGCTGGACTGATCTGGATCCAGCTGGGACAAGCAGACAGAGAGAAAAAGAAAAAAAGTTTCTCAAACAGGAAGTGATGTTACTCAAAAGGAAAATGGTGTTACTCAAACAGGAAGTAATTTTGCTCAAACAGGAAGTGATGTTACTCCAATGTGAAGTAAAGTTACTCAAAACAAGAAGTAATGTTACTCAAAAGGAAAATGGTGTTACTCAAACAGGAAGTAATGTTACTCAAATGGGAAGTAATCTTGCTGAAACAGGAAGTGATGTTATTCAAACAGGAGTACAGTGGTGCAGGAAGTATTCAGATCCTTTTATTGAGCGAGTACTGATACCACACTGTAAAAAACACTCTGTAGTAAAAGTCATGCTTTGAAACATGACTTCAGTCAAAGTGTGTAAGAACGATCAGGAAAATATTTACAAGCTGAAAGTAAAAATACTTCACGCAGAATATTTTCATGTGTTTAATAAATAAACGAAGTGTGTTCTTCATTTATAAAGTTAAACTAAAGTTATGAAACAGCGGTGGTGGAGTAGAAGAAGAAGTGGCATCAAGTAAAGTAAAAGTACCTCCACCTTGTACGTCAGCACAGTACTCGAGTAAATGTACTTAGTTACATTCCAGCACTGCTCAAACAGGAGTTGTTGTCGTACCTCAGCAGGAGGGAGGGAGGTTGAACTCCTGCTCTTCCTGAAGCTGAGCCCCTCCATCTTCACTTCCTCCTCCTCCTCTTCTTCTTCTCCTTCCCTTCTCCCCTTCTCCTCATCCTCATCTTCCTCACCACAGCAGCACCTCCTCACCCACCTCCCGGCCTCCGTCACCCACCGGGACAAGTCCTCCATCTTTTCCTCCTTCTTTACTCCTCTTCCTCCTCCTCCTCTCTGTGTCTCATATGACTCACATGGTTCAGGACGAGCAAACAGGGTCCCATGACTGTCTCTGTGTCTCAGTCCACAACAACAGAGTCCTTTCAGCACAGTGAGTGTGTGCTGCCCCCCAGAGGCCACAGTCAGGAACCACAGCGCTCACCACACTTCATTCATTCATTCATCTTCTAACCGCTTCATCCTCTCACCCAACTTATTTCTTGTAATTCATTATTATAGTGTTTTGTTGAGTTTAATAAACTTCATGCAATTTCAAAAGAAAAGTTCTTGTGTGTCAGAATTTATGATTTTTTGTGTTGTTTATTGTAGTTTTTATTTTTTAAACTTTATCACGTACAGTTTTTATTCTAATTTATTCTATTGTCATTTTCTTTATGTGTCGTTATTAATTCAGCCTAGAGTTCATTATATCTGTTTAATACAAAATGTATTTGTATCAAATTAGGTTGTCATTGTTTAATCAGCTTACTGCTTTATAAATAATTAAAACGCTTTGTTCGTCATACTGATCGTGTTTCTTAAATAATTGTATATTTTATTTTTAGTTTTTATGATTATTATTTTCTTTAAATGTATCTCTTTTTTTTAAAAATATCTTTAAATCTTTTAAAGAGTCATTACTATAAATATTGTTCATTTTTTAATTATATTTTTTGTTTTATTTACACTATATTTGACAATTATAATTTTCTTAGTGTTTTATACTTGTAATTAATTCTAACTTTTTGCACTGTTAATTATTAAATTTGAAAAACTTTCATTTTATTGTAGATTTTGTTTCGTGCTCTTCATCAGTTTATATATTTGTTTTTTCCGCTGTCATTTTGTTTAATGATTAAAGCCTAAATTTTTAATGTGTATTTAATTGAAATATTTTTTATACCATTATTCCTTTAGCTTCCTTTTTCATTTCATTTTTAATTTATTAGTAGATCGTCGTTTAAATGTATGTTTTTCACACTTATTTTCCTACTCTTGTTGAGAATATATCTTTTAATTTGTTTTCATAAATATTGTCCAGCATTTGTCTTATTTGCGTAATATCTGGTTACAAATTCATTCTTAAAATGTTCTCCTTGTTTTTTTATTTGATAAATGTATAAAATTCAAATGACTTTTTATTTTATTGTCTCTTATGAAGCGGAGATATTTAGACGTCAGTGTGTCAGTGACAAACAAACAAAACATTTGGAGACACTCAGGCTGCAGTTTGATGCGTTTTAATTCTGATCAAATATTCACAACGAGAGAATCAAATATAAGTTAATATTCTGATATAAAACATATTTACATTTGTTTCCTCTGAAGAGTGATGTTTCCTGGCAGCACCTGAACGCACCGTCCTGAGTTCATCTTCAGACTAAATGTTGCATAAATAAAGTCATTTAAAGGACCAGTCCTCAGCTTTACTGATGATGATGATGATGATGATGATGATGAAGGTGAGGGGGGTCAGGACTGAACCAGCTCCAGTTTGGTTTCTGAAGACGACGGCGCTTCGACGATTTCTCCGGACATGAACGCCTCCTGAAACAAACAGAAAAACATCACTGAAGACTTCCTGCCAGGGTCTCTTGTTTTGAAGGAGGACTTCCTGTAGCTTGGTGACGTCATCACATCCCTCCTGCCCCTGAGACGTTTACTGACCTGATCGTAGATGACTTTAACGATGAGCGAGCAGCTCGGACAAGTCGCCACGTCCTCGCCGTTTTCCAGATCCTCCTGTAAACAACAACAAGAGTCAGAGCTCACGACACGCTTCATGAATCTTTGAACACTGAACCAAACTCCAGTCAAAAAATAACATATTATACGTCCTCATCTTCTAACAAGCCTTAAACAAGATAAGAGACATCACTGTGAAATACCACAAATACATTAAACAGTGAGTGATGATGAGGAGGTGCTCTGTGCGCCGAGTTCACACGAACATCTCAAACATTCGTGAAACATGTAAAACATGTCTCACAGCCCTGTATACAAGTCACTGGGAAGGTATGACTTAAAATTATATGATTCTTACTTGGAGTTTGGTGCGAAGTTCTTTTCCAAGACAAACATCATGAAGATGAATAATCACGACCCTTAATTAATTACTGAAAATCATAAAACGTCGACTGCTACAAAACAACACTGGCTGTCTTCGACCATAAAGTGGAGAAAAAAGGAACCAAACTCCATTCACAAACTGACACATTCTACACCTCTGTCTTCATTTGTTTTCTGGCAACTTTCTTGTGGGCATGACTTGATAGCTTTTATATATCAATACAAATTATCACTAAATCTCTGCCGAATTCATTATAAATGAGCAGCTACTAGTAAAAAACGATTAAATGTTAGTTTTACACGTAAGAAGGGTCACTGAGGCGGAATAACCTTAAAGTGAGCGGATTTTATAAGCAGTTTGGTGTGACGTAACGTTACACCACAAGCCTGAAGTTAGCTGTTAGCATTCCGGTTACTTACTTTAGTTATGGCAAACTTGTCTCCGCAGGGACACGGGAAATAATACGTCTCGGTTTCGTCGTCATACTCAAAGTCCTCGATCTCGATTTCGTCGTGAAACACCGACATGTTGTCCGAAAACCGGCCGCAGGAACCTGCGACGCCGTCAGCTGCTCATCTGTGTGGAAGCGTGAGCGGCGGCGCGGTGTGATGACGCAGTGGGCCGTCGTCTCAGGAGTCTGACGCAATATTTCAGACTTTAAAATGGCAGGAAGTGTCAGAGCTTTTTTTTTGTAAACTTTATTTACATTTCAATTATATACAAAAGCTCTCGATAGGAACATGTGCATTCTTGTTACAATACAAGGATATTCCCATAAATAAAATCAACAAGGCTGTAAACATAAAAAGATACTAAAATAAAACAAAAAAGGAAATTAAGAAAACAAGGCACTTAATTCATATTAGACTTCAAAAACCCAAATATTTCGTTGCAATTCCACTCAATTTACAAATAGGCATATATACATTTAACAGCTTCGAGGAAGAAAAATATTTATTTAGTTCGTTTTTAAACCAAACTATTGAGGGCGGTTTATTTTTCCATTTGCATGAATGGATATGATATTTGCCCAAAATTATAATAATACTGACCAGTTCTGAAAATTCTTTGGTAAGATTATCTTTATATAAAAGAATCGGATGTTCATCAATTGGTGTGACATTTTCTATTTTATCACCTAACCAGTCAAAAACATCCTGCCAAAAATGTGATGTCACTGAACAAGAATAAAAAAGATGTTCAGTAGTTTCACAATCCGCATTACAAAAACAACATGGCTCAACCTCAAATCCAAACATTTTCTTTAATGTTTCTGCAGCTGGATAATAGCCATTAATAATGTTAAATTGCAATTCTTTGGCTTTTGGGGTGATTGGCCATTTCAAATATTTTGTAAAATTGTTTACAATTTTTAGATTACTTTCTCTCATTCCAATGTTTGTTGCCCTTGTATGACCATAAAAAAGGTTCTGCATGAACACCTTTCGTATTATTTTATTATTGCAATTTTTTTTTATCAGTAATTAGCATTTGTTCAATTTTTAAATCTGGTAGCACTATCTGTACATTGGAATGAGAGACAGTATTTTTTCTCAACTGTATTAGTGGAACTGGAATAGCTTTACATATTTTGTTGTATTCCCTATAACAGCACTGCATGTTGAATTTTTCATTTAAAGAGTTGAGTTGTAAGATTGAACCATGTTCATCCAAGAGGTCAGCAACAAAAATTATTTTCTTATCACACCATTTTTGATTGAATAAGGTTTTTCTATTTGATGTAATTGTTCTATTGTTCCACAAGGTGAAGCTATGTGGACTAAAGTTGTGGACAAATATAATTTTCCAGTATCTCAACACTTGTTCATGAAATTTTGACAATTTCAATGGACCGATACATCGGCCGGCCGATATATCGGGCCGATACTTGAGTTTTTTTACTTGTATCGGCATCGGCCGATATGTGCGTGGGTTCGTGGATTTATTTTTCCCTGGCACTTTTTTTCATTTGAAAGTATGTGGTTAAGTTGAACAAAGCTGTTGAATCCTACTGTGTACAGAAGTTGTTGTTTTATTTATGCTTCAGCTTAAATATTTGTTTATTTTATAAAGACATTACTGGAAGATTTAAGAGCACTGAACTCTTTTTTTATTTGAATGTATAATAATAATAATAATAATAATAATAATAATAATAATAATAATAATAATAATAATAATAATAATAACAATAATAATAATATTCTACCTGTTCTACCTTAACTTTCCATCTTGTTTTAGTATTTTTTACTGTTCAATAAATGTTTCTTATTTTAGCAGTATCGGCCCCAAATATCGGCTCAAGAAAATTGGCAGTCCATAATCGGCTATCGGCTAAGGGTGATGGAAAAAAATCGGTATCGGCATCGGCCCTAAAAAATCCATATCGGTCTATCCCTAAGTGTTAGAGCTCAGTTTCCGGAGTTACAGGACTGAAGACAGGTGGAGGAGTTTAGACCTGATGGAGACACAGAGACAGTTTGTCCCTCTGTCCTCTCAGCTGCTGAAATAACAAACACTGGTTAAATTACATTTAAAACGTTTAATACATTTAAACACAAATAATAAACTGAGAGAAACAAACTGAACAAGATTTAATCTCTGCAGCTCTGTTTGTACTTCCTGCTGATGTCCACCAGAGGCCGCCATGACACCGGAAACCAGCAGCCGATAGGTGAGACTAATGATTGATTATCAAAACATCATTTATTTTAATTATTATAAACGTTATTCTTTTACCACTACATTTAGAGGCAATATGTTTAAATGGATCGATCACAGGTAAAATAAATTAAATTAAAGTGTGGAAAACAATAAAAAAAATAGAAGATAATTAAAAAAAAAACCCAAAACGATTAAAATAAAGGGATTTAGTTTTAAAAATAAACGCAGGAAAATTTAATTTTGTTAATTCTAAAATAAAAAATTAAAATATACTCATATATGAATTTCTAAGTTACTGTTCATTGAACATAAAATCAATTTAAAAAAGAATAAACTAATGATTAAATAATAATAAACTATAGAGATAGATGAATAATGTATAATAAAGCGTTGAAATGATCCAAAAAGAAACCTAAAAGTATAAATAAAATAAAATAAAAAATAAAATAAAATATATAGTTTTTGTCTTACATGATGTGAGAGGAGAATTTTTTAGAGTTTTTTTTTTTGGACAGTTTAAATCAGGGGTGTTAAACTGATATTGGTTCATGGGCCATATTTGATCTCAGGTGGGCCGGACCAGTAAAACCACTGTAGAATAACCTTGAGATAATAACGACCTTCACATTTTTCTCTTAGTGTAAAAAAATACATTTATAGCAGTCTGACAGTCTGAGATATCTTCAGAACAAAATGCAGTTTCAACTCGCTGTCATCACATTTCCACTCTCTCTCAGTAATGCTGACGCCATCACGGCAAACTAAAGTTTGAAGCTGTTGAAGAAGCAGGTTGAGTTAGTTTGTCCGTATCCACCAAAAGTGTCTGACACAGATTTGTTTGTACTGAAGCTGCACAATGTTTAACATCTTTAAATCTGACCGCAGGAAGCTGTGCTCTGGTCAGAGAGGAGACACCTCTGAAGCAACATTTTACAGGAAGCAGGATACTCATTTAAGTTGCTCCTCTTACTTTTACAGCCACGTCAACATGAGCTGTGCAAAGTCATCTAGCGGGCTGGATCGGACCCTTTGGGAGGCCGGTTCCGGCCCTCGGGCCGCATGTTTGACCCCCTGGTTTAAATGATTTAACCTGGCCGTCAGAGCGTCTGATTCAGAGGTCCACTGAGAAAATGAAATGATTTATTGGCAGCCTGGATCAGACGCCACAAACGCTGATCAAACCTTCAGGACACGTTAAGTTTCTACTTGAGATCTTGACATTTCCAAAAACACCAGGTTCTGAATTTTGGTAGAAATGTGTTCAGATCTTAAAGTTTCCGGAGAAATCCCAATATATTTTTTTTCCTGGTAAAATTTTTGAGAAATGAGTTTAAAAAGAGCGTCAACTCAAAGACATTCTCCAGTTCTTACTTTTTTTACATGACATGGGAAGAAAATGATACTACAATAAAAATCCTCATTTAAATTCTAAATATTTCTACATATAAGAAGTCTTTCTAAAAACTGTGACAATTTCTATCATCATCTCTCATCATTGAACCATGTCTTCTCAATTATTGCATTAACTGAAACATGGCTTACAGAGGATATGAACTCGCTATTTGAAATCGCTGCCTATACAGCCACACATAGATGTAGAGGAAGTAGAGGTGGTGGAGTTTCTCTCTGTGATCAAAAGGGTCTTGAATTCAAACAAAGAACTGATCTTGAAGTGAAGCTTCAAGACTGCTGCAGTGAAGCTGTTTTTGTAGAGGTTCAAACTGTTGTTCTGAATGAGAAAAAAAGAGTGATTGTAGGTTGTATATATATCGTCCTCCAAATACCGACATCAACAAGTTCAAAGAAGGTCTATTAGATGTGTTGGAACATGTTGATAAGGAGAGTAAACCTTGTTATTTACTAGGTGATTTTAATATCAACCTTCTAAATGGGGAAATCAAACATCACATTGATGACCTCACAAACAAACCGTCCACCAATTACTTCTATCCTCTAATTAACAAGCCTACAAGAATAACTAGTAAATCCTCTACACTGATAGATAATATTTTTACAAATGCCTTTCTTAATGTTATAAAATCTGATATTCTTTATACTGACATCTCAGATCATACTGTATGCCTGTTTTTCAATTCTCTGTTTTGTACGGTGAATCAAGTATGTCTGAACCAAAGAGGTTTTCATTTCGAAGGTTCAATGACAAGAATATTAACAACTTCAGAGAGATGTTGGCAAAATTGTCTTGGGAAGTCGTATATGAGGCATTGAATGTAAATGCAGCTTATAATTATTTTTATACCAAGTTCTATTCTGTTTTTGACCAATGTTTTCCTCTTATAACTAACAGTAACAAAAACACTGCAAGCTTGAACAAACCATGGTTTACTATTGAACTGAAGAAATCTGCTCTGAAGAAAAACAAATTATATAAAAAATACCTACAAAGTCCTGCTCCTTTAAACTATGCTACATACAAAACATTTAGGAACAAATACAACCATCTTCTTAAAAATGCTAAATGGGAGTATTATAGTGACCAATTCAACAGCTCTACAAATAACATTAAATCTACATGGGACACTCTGAAAGAATTGCTCAATATGAGACACAACTGTTCTCCATCCCCGACTGAATTTCAGGATGGCGAAGTAAAGATATCAGAGCCATCCCAAATTGCAAATAGATTTAATGACTTTGTTGTGAATGTGGGACCATGTCTCGCAAAACATTTTGGTTCTCCCACTGATTTTATAAGTAAAGAATATGCTTCCCTAAATGTTTCTGAGCCTGTAAAGACTTCGGAAGTTCTTGATATTATTATGAGTCTCAAAAACTCTTCTCCCGGCCGTGATGAAATTCCAGCCTCTTTGACCAAAAAGGTAGCTTCTTTAATCATTAATCCTTGAACATTCATTTTTTCCATGTCCCTAGAATCAGGTACTATCCCTCAAGCCTTCAAAGTTGCCAAGGTTATTCCGCTCTTTAAATCTGATGATCCATCTGTATTCTCAAACTATCGTCCTATATCAATACCGCCTTGTTATTCTAAAATTCTTGAAAAGCCGGTATATAGTAGAATCATGAAGCACCTAGATACGAACAATATGTCGTTCAAACATCAATATGGGTTTAGAAAAAAATATTCTACATACATGGCTCTTTTGCACCTCAGAGAAAAAATTACTGCTGCTCTGGAGAAAAATGAATACACCTTAGGCATTTTCTTAGATTTATCAAAGGCTTTCGATAAAGTGAATCATGAAATTTTGTTGTCAAAAATGTTATGTTATGGTTTCAAAAAATGGGTTTTACATTGGGTTGATAATTACTTAAACAACAGAGAGCAATTTGTTGTTTTTAATGGTAATCGATCACAGCTGGCTGTACTAAAATGTGGTGTTCCACAGGGATCCATTCTAGGACCCTTGTTGTTTTTGATATATGTTAATGATCTTGCTAATGCATCAAGTTTATTGTCACCTATATTATTCGCTGATGACACAAATCTCTTTGTCACTGACAAGAATTTTGATTCCCTTATTGCCAAAGCAAATGCTGGACTTATTCATTTTTCCCATTGGTTTAAGTTAAACAACTTATCACTCAATGTCAAGAAATCTAACTTCATTATTTTCAGAAATAAGAACAAGAATTACAATTTCTATCAATAACAATGCACTTGCACAAGTTTCATCAGCGAAGTTCTTCGGTGTCAACATTGGTGAGGAACTCTGCTTTAAGAATCATGGCGAACTTGTTTGTAAGACGGTTTCAAAATCGTTGGGCATTATAAAAAGGGTTAAACAGCATTTGAAAAGGAGCACACTTCTAACTTTGTATTACAGTTTAATTTATTTTTACATCTCTTACTGTTATATAATTTGGGCCAGCACTTACCCTTCTTATTTACAAGCAATCCATAGATTTCAGAAATCCTTTGTAAGAATTGCCTCCAACTCTTCTTATTTAGCCCCAACTAAACCATTATTTAAACAACTGCAACTACTCACAATTTATGAGGTCAACAAGTACCAAACAGGGGTTCTTTTTTTGTTTTTAAAGATATTTTTTTGGGCATTTTTAAGCCTTTATTTGATAGGACAGACAAGCGTGAAGGGGGGTGAGAGAGGGGGAGAGACATACAGCAAAGGGCCACAGGCTGGAGTTGAACCTGGGCCGCTGCGGCAACAACCTTGTACATGGGGCGCCTGCTCTACCACTAAGCCACCGATGCCCAAAACAGGGGTTCTTATGTATAAAGTAATTTGCCCTCCTACATCTCTACCTATTTTTTTTCAAGAGAGTGTATCATTGTGTTTCGTAAGTATTTTATTTCATTCAGCTTTGTAATTATTGTTTAATGCTGTATTGTATATATCTGTGTGTATGAGAGGAAGATATGCACATGTGTGTGTGAGGAGGAGGAGTGGTATGGGGTGGGTGGGGGTGGGGGTGGGGGGTTAAATATAGTTATTTATAGGTTTTAGAAGGGAGGGTCGCTTATAAGCCCTTTGGGCTTGATGATCTTTCCTGCACATTTTAACATTTTTTTACTGCTCTTTTCTTCCTGAATGTGTGTTTGTAAGTGCAAACAACAATAAATAGAAATAAATAAATAAATTACAGACGATTAAATTTCTTAAACTGTCTGAAAGAACGGTTTGTCATTCAGACGTCCACTGAGAAAAGACGCCACAGACTTTAAATAAAAAAGAACCCAAACCACAGGAATGTTTCATCATCTCACCAACTCAGAGTCACACTGTTGTTCACAGACATAACAATAAAGTTGTCTTGAATCTTGAATGAGCAGCAGGTTGCCTGGATGTTGAGTTTGGGAGGGTCACCATGGAAACCCTCTTTTTCCTGTTTTCTGGTTATATGAACAAAGCCTGAGACATCATGTTAAACGGCTGCCTGGTGACGCTGCGGGAGAGGTGGGGGGGTATAGGAGGGCCGCCCTGCGGGTGGGGGGGTCCCCACACAAAGCAGGGAAGCAGCAAGCGATGCCATTAACTTCAAACAAAGATGTGTGCATTGATAACATCCTGTCTGCGTTTGAACGACATCCTGTGTGCATGCGACCTCACAGGCGGCTGAATGATGCTGTTGTTTCCAGTGCCGTCCAATCACTTTCTCCCGTCTCACTGATGGAGGGTGGTGGTGGTGGTGGCTGCGGGGGGGTCGAGGCTTGGCAGGGACACCGCTCCCCTCTCAGTGTGTTGAAGAGGTTTTTCTGAGTTGCCGCCGGAGCTGGCAGCCCGCTCAGGATATTCCCTGGAAGGAGTCATGGCCCAGCAAGGAGCCCCCGCCTCCTGACGGCGAGGAGGTAAAGACACGCAAAGGACTGTGAGACTCTGAGCGGCACCGTCATGGACCCAAGCATTCACGCTCTGGAGCTGTTGGGGGTCTTCTTCTCTGGGGGAGCCTGGCTCTGCTCACTGGCCACCACCCTGCTGTCCACCTGGCTCACGCTCTCCACCGACCTGCTCCCCACCGAGAGCTATGAGCTGGGGCTGTGGGAGACCTGCGTAGTGCAGGAGCACGGGTCGCTGATGTGCCGCCCCTACGACAGCCTCCTGGGCCTGCCGCCGGACATCAAGCTGGCCCGGATCCTCATGTGCGTGACGCTGGCCGCCGGGCTGCTCGGACTCCTGCTGGCCATCCCCGGCTTGCACGTGGTCAACAGCTGCCACGACCAGCTGGAGGACCTCCGCTGCAAGAGGGCGCTGAAGATGGCGGGGGGCACGCTGTGCCTGGCGGCCGGGATCCTGGGGCTCATCCCAGTCTCGTACATCGCCCACATGGCGGTGCTGCGGTTCTACGACGAGTCGATGCCGGAGGTGGTGCCGCGCTGGGAGTTCGGGGACGCTCTGTTCTGCGGCTGGACAGCGGGAGTTCTTCACCTGGTGGCAGGGACGCTGCTGCTGTCTTCCTGTTTGTGTCTGCAGAGGGAGAACTGTAACGCGCCCGTCCACGTCCCTCTGGTGAGGGTGAGGGAGCAGCCAGGACAGCCCCCCATCAAGATCAAATCTGAGTACGTCTGAGACGATCAGGGACGCCACAAGTCTGTTTCCATAGCTACTACTAGTAAAACTGATTGTTTCCCCAGTGAAGCTCTGAATGGCAGATTTAATGTTGTAATGAGACAAATGTCTAAAACTCTGAATCAGAAATACGTAAAGAAAATAAGTCATTTTTTAGAGACGACGAACTCAGCCAGACTTTGTTAAAACACACAAAACCTCATCACACAAATTTATTTTTTCATGTCTGACGACAAAGAATGAAAAAAAATAAGACAAATTCAGGGTAGGGTAGAAGGGTAGAAACTGTGCTCAAAGCTGAACAGTCTCCAGAAACTATTTCAGGCCGACAGCAGAAACAACACTGCTGTAAAAACGTTTGTTTTCCTAATGAGGCTCTGAATGAGAGATTTAACTTGCAGTGGAAGATAAAAGAGTCAAAAGTCTGGCTAGATTGAAATTGAAATATTTAAAGGTTTTTTTCTCTGTCTGATCTAACCCCTGAGAACCTAAAGCTCTCCTTACACGTCCTGGTTTGTCTCGCTTGGCTGCAGCTCTTCAAAATAAAGGTTTGGACAAAGTCCGGCTGCCTCACTGGAGCTCTGGAACAAACTTTTATTTTGGAATATTTCAATTTCTAGTCGTTATGAAATGAGTTTCAATCATTCAGATGTTTTCATGGAGCCAAAGAGACTAAACACGCTGCTGTTTCCTGTTTTACTGGTTCAGTAATAAACAACAACAACAGATGATAAACTATGATCAATACTCAGATATTGATCGGTTCAGTCAGCGACTGATGATGAGGAGTAAAATCAGAGTTTATAGAGACAGAAGAGACGAAGCTGCTGATGTGTTTTAAATCACTTCACCTTCAATCAGACAGGAAGCAGTATTATTGATCATATTATTGATTATTATGTATGAGTATTGATGATTATTGATGATCATGCTTTGAATCATGTCACTGTTCTGAACGTCTTCAGCTGATGATTGTAAATAAAAACAAATGTCACATGAAGCTGGCGCCTGCTTGTTGTTATTGATCTGTTTGTTGTGTCTTGTTATTGATCGACGAGTAGATGTAAACAGAGGTCGTGTGTGTTTCCTGCGAGCGTCAGCGTCTCATTGGCTCCTCTCATGAAAACAGGCTCTGCTGCGTCCGACCAATGAGAGCTGAGAGCCGCCTTTGTTCTACCGTGACAATGAAGTCATTCTCCCCTGAAATCTGCCTCCAGCTGGAACCGCGTCATGTGACTTCCACATGGAGATGCCATGGCAACCGCGTCACGCAACTTCCACTGTGAGACGCCACGGCGACTGCATCATGTGACTGCAAGACTGACATGTCACGGCAACCCCATAGTGCAACTTCTACATGGAGACCCCACAGCTACTGGATCATGTGCCTTCAACTCAAAGACACCATGGCAACCACATCACACAACTTCCACATGAGGACACAATGGCAACTGCAATTTATGACTTGAACATGTAGACGCCACAGCAGTCGCATCTCGTGACTTCCACGTGGAGACACCATGGCAACCACATCACGCAACTTCCACTTGAAGACACCATGGCAACCGCATCATGCAACTTCCACTTGAAGACACCATGGCAACCACATCACGCAACTTCTGCATGAAGACACCATGGCAACCACATCACCCAACCCCCACATGGCAACCACATCATGCAACTTCCACATGAAGACACATTGGCAAGAACATCTTGTGACTTCCACATGGCAGCGCAACGGCAACCACATCACACAACTTTCACAATAAGATGCCATGGCAACTGCATCATGCAACTTCCACTTGAAGGCACCAAGGCAACTGCATCATGTGAATTCAACACAGACACTGTGGCAATTACAGAATCAATATAATATAATAATAATATATAAAATATTAAAATATAAACGAAACGTGTGAATATCAGTTTGTCGTCCCGCTGACAGGATTCAGTCAAAGTGTTGTACATCATTTTAGCAGGACCGTCCTCATAAGGCCCAGGGTCCTCACAGCGCCACAGAAACACACAGAGCAACACACTCAGAACAAACATGAAAGAGACGGCGCTGCAGGACCTGAAGCCCCCGACTTCGCTTTAATTACCCTTTTCCTTTTTGGGACAATGGAGCTGAGATTTACAAAAACCTGGTGGACAGACAGGAAGTTAACCCCCTCACTCTCACATTGTTTCACAGCGGCTCTCATCATGAAGCCAAACAGGGAAACGCTGCCACCCTCCGCTCGCTCTGCCAACACTGACAAACCCTCGGCTCGCTCTGCCAACACTGACAAACCCTCGGCTCGGACTGAGATTATAATAACAGCAGCTGTTTTTCAAATGTTCAGCTGACTCACATGAACCCAGCTGGTGTCATTAGAACAAATCACTGATCTGCTTTAATTTTAGATCATTCTCCTTTTGTTGTTGTTGTATAGCCTCATTTCAAACCAGCTTAAAATAACAACCACATTATTAGGACCAAGCAGTAATATTCATTTAATATACAAGAAGTATGATCCTTTACTGCAGTAAGACTACTAATACCACACTGGAGAAAGAGGCTGCCGCTCAACCTCAGCCCCACCTTAACCCAAATACCCTCAACGAACCCTTCAAATCTGGTCTCTGCCCAAAATACAGCAATTAAACAACCCTGGTTAAAATCAACAACCCTGGTTAAAATCAACTAACCTGGTTAAAATCAGCAACCCTAGTTAAAAGCAGCGACTCTGGTGAAAATCAACAACCCTGTTTCAAATGAACGACTCTGGTTGAAATCAGCAACCCTGGTTAAAGTCAAAGACCCTGGTGAATATCAACAACCCTGGTTAAAATCAACGACCCTAGTTAATCAACAACCCTGGTTAAAATCAATGACCCTGTTTAAAATCAACAAACCTGGTTAAAGTCAAAGACCCTGGTGAATATCAACAACCCTGGTTAAAATCAGCGACCCTGGTTGAAATCAATGACCCTGGTTAAAATCAACGACCCTAGTTAATCAACAACCCTGGTTAAAATCAACGACCCTGATTAAAATCAGCGACCCTGGTTAAAATCAACGACCCTGTTTAAAATCAACGACCCTGGTTAAAATCAACAAACCTGGTTAAAATCAGTGACCCTGGTTAAAATCAACAACCCTGATTAAAATCAACGACCCTGGTTAAAATCAGTGACCCTGGATAAAATCAACAACCCTGGTTAAAATCAACGACCCTGGTTAAAATCAACGAACCTGGTTAAAATCAGCGACTCTGGATACCAATCACACCTAGCAACAGGGTCGACCACACCTCCTCACTCAGGTAGAAATTTCTGTCCCTTCCTTGCTTAGAGTTGCTCTGAGAACTTTCCTAAATCACTCCTAAGCTAAGACTCCTTACTTAAAGTCTTTCGATTAAGTTAGGAGTTCTCTGAGAGTGTTCTCAGAATGTTTGTGAATACCGCCGCAGGAGGATTCACTGATGGTTTTCGTAGGTTTATTGACAAACAGGTGGTCTCTCAGCTGTTTCCAGAGCAGAATTGCTCGCCATCCTATTGTCGAAAAATGCAGTCCTTTCAGAAATTTCCAAATGTTTAAGGTTTTTGTTACCAAATCCCAGCATAATTTTTTCTGTGGTGTCCCTTGAGGTCTTTAGAGTTTTTTTTTTTTTTTTGATCATTTCATAAATTGTCAAGTGGTAAAAAAATGACTAAATTTAGCACCAAATCTGAGTAACAAATAGTATCAATCTGAAAAATTCTGCAACAACTTATCAAACATAACTGAGCATTGGAATGACCATCATAATGTCCTAAACTCCTACATGCTCTAAACTTTACGAGAACACATCTGGAGTTACAGGAACATTATCTTAATGAAAAAACACTCATCTGTACAGTAACTAAAGCTGTCGGACAGTAAAAAGTTCCTTCAGTTCATTAACCTCTAAAAAGTACCTCGAACATGTACTGACTTAAAATATTTGATCAGATGGATTTAACATCATCTCAGCCTCAAGAAGATTTTAGGAAGCTAAACCTCAGACACAGTTGTGGTGTTCCTGCCACCTGTTTGCAATCTGAGTCATATCACTGAGCTCCTGTGTGACATGTGACACATAATGTGTCTGCAGGGAGACTCTAATCACACTGTTTGTTGTTACAGCTCTGCAGAGAGGAGGGAGGAAGGAAAGGAATGAGAGCCAATCTTCAGGAATGCCTCGAGGCGACCGCAGGAAAACAAAAATAGAGTCTTAATCTACTGAGCAGTCACAAGCTCACACTCGGATCAATTACTGATCAGTCATCACATTCTGACGCCTACTGATTCAATCATTTCTTAGAATGACAGCTTTGTGTCACTTTTCAAAAATGCAAATCAGCTTCAATGGACTGTTGAAAAGCAAGACAACACTATTAAAACTAGTGGTTCCAAACCTTTTTATGTCAAGATTCAACGTGTAGGATTTAGGGGGAGAAATTGGGAGAAACGGAAAACAATAACCCCCCTAATTTGGATGATTCAGGGAGATTTAAGCCTTGTCTCCTCCAAACCCTTTCAGTCCAGCACCTTTGGAGCCAGCAATAAGCCTTCAGACATGGTACCTAGACCCTGGGTGTGTTCAGACAGTCCTCTTAAATGTGGGCGGGGTTGTTGTCACTCACTGCTCCGTCCAGCACTCGCTGTATTTCCTCATCAGCGGTGACACAGATGGAAGTCTGCACCTGGTTTATCGTCCACAGAACGAGGCTGCACGCCCACATTTTCACAACAAAATAGAACAGGCTGCAGTGAGAGTCTCTCTCCATGGGATATTTCAAAATAGCAGCTTTGTGCATTTAGTCCTTCTCAGGCAAGCTCAGGGGTTTAGTGTTGCTGTAGCCCACAGGAAGTGAGGATTAGAATATATGACCTTCACATAATCCGCTCCAAATGAATCTATATTTTTAAAGTCATTACTAAAAGTGTGTGTCATATAAAAACTAAAGTGATGGTCAAAGTTGTCACAGTGAAATTTAAGGTGTGCTGATGGATTCACGTCATCAACTCATGCATTGAGTAACATTACAAGTTAACGTTCCACCTTAAAAGTTGCCGGCAGTCGGCCCAGTGAAT
Source organism: Epinephelus fuscoguttatus (assembly GCF_011397635.1). Taxonomy (NCBI): domain Eukaryota; kingdom Metazoa; phylum Chordata; class Actinopteri; order Perciformes; family Serranidae; genus Epinephelus; species Epinephelus fuscoguttatus. The sequence goes on from NC_064775.1 coordinate 899,863, forward strand.
GAAGTGATTTTTTTCTCTTTCATTTTATAGTTGTAGTTTACTGATGTATGAACAGAGGTTACATAAAACCAGAGTGAGCGTCCTCTACTGACCAATCAGACTGCAGGGTTTCTAGCTCCACCTTTTAGTACCAGATCTGTGTGCTAGGTACCCCAACAGAGGGGGGACCAAACATGGGGACGCTAAGGAACGCTTCTGTTGGGACCATCCACAACTTTCACTGTGGAGACAGAAACTGTGACTGAACTGAACTGAACTGAACTGAACTGAACTGTACTGCTGGGTGGAAATGGGGCTTTGGTGGCATCAAGCAGCGAGGACTACAGATTACAAAACAAACAAATAAACAAAAGGACGAGGTCATTTGAACCTGTAAAACACTGATAAAAAAGCTTTTCTGATGCTCTTGTCATGGAGTGGCTGCTGAACCTAAATGTCCTATCTAGAGCCAGTGTTTGGGTTGTCCATTCTGGGCTACTGTAGAAACATGGCTGATGCAGGACAAGGCTGTTTGGCAGAGTAAAGACTTTGTGAGTATAGCTTGTGTCTGGTGAGGATTTTATTGTTGAGTTTATGTCTTGAATAAAACTTTAAAAATAACAATTTAATGTAGTTTTCTTCACAGAAATAAATACGATGCTGAGATACAGAGAGTGTGTGTTATAAAACCCTTAAATCAGCATCATCTTCAGACCTGCACAGTCGGAGACCGTCAGTGTGAGACTTATGTAAGCACGAATTCCAGACCCCCAGTCTTTAAAATTTCACTTTAAAATCAGGAAGGTCTTATGACCCTTGTTGAAGCTTTGGCGACCCCTTGGTGGGAGTCAGGGCCCTAAGGTTGGGAACTATTGATTGAAATCATACACTTCTATGTTCAGAGATCCTGAAACACAGACGTGTGAAACATTTCCTGAGGTGGAATGTAATTAAATACATTTACTCAAGTACTGTAAGTACAAATTCGAGGTACTTGTACAGTTATTGCTATACGGCACTACGTTCAGATACTTTCACTTGAATGCAGGACTTTTACGTGGAGTATTTTCAGTGTGGTATTAGAACTTTTCCTGCAGCAAAGGACATGGCATGGACGTGTGTGTGTTAGTGTGCGTTAGTGTGTGTGAGACATTGTTCCCTGGGAAGCAGAGTGTGGACCAGAGCTCCCAGTATTGTAACAGTCGGGAACAAAAGAGCCTCTTTTCATCTGAGTCCAACAGCAGCAGAAGACAGGAAGTCATTGAGCAGATCAGATGGGATTGTGCGTGTGTGTGTGTGTGTGTGTGTGTGTGTGTGTGTGTGTGTGTGTGTGTTTGTGTTTGTTTGAGAACAGAGGGACATTTCCATGTCTCCAAGATGTTGTTCAGCAAACAGATGTGATGCTTCGGTTTCCCCGTTGCTTCGATTCATTTGAGCAGTGGTCCTCTGCATTTCCAGATGTCCTTCAGTGGTTTGTTTTTCTTAAAAATCAGATTTCTCCGCACTCAATCAAAAACTTTAAAGATCAGGCAAGCAGTTTGCTTTTGGCTTCACTGGGCAAAAATCCCATAATGACCTTCGAGCTTATTGTAATACACGAGATCTGAGAGAAAACTCAATTCCTGCACCTCCTCTTGTTTTCAGGAGACTTTGTCCAATCACAGGTCATTTCAGGGGGAGGGCGTTCCTATTGGTTGTTCTACAGATGCAGGTGTGCGTGCATACAAACAATAAACACGCATTAAACACATTAAATACACATTATCCCAAGAGCATGGCGTAGGGCAGGGGGTGTCCTCATTCCTAAGGAGAAGGAGTTTGTGGACCTTAGCCAATTCCAGATGATTTCTCTCTTGAATGTGGAGGGGAAGATTTTCTTTAATGTAGTTGCACAGTGATTAGCTAGCTACTTAGAAAGGAATAGCTTAATAGATACCATGGTGCAGAAGGCAGGAATACCAGGTTTTTCAGGGTGTTTAGAGCAAACTAGCATGATCTGGCACCAGATTCAGGCAGCGAAGATTAAGAAAAGGGACCTGCATGAAATATTTTTAGATCTTGCAAATGCGTTTGGGTCAGTACTGCATAGCCTCATTTGGAGTGTGTTTGACTACTTCAGAGTGCCACAGGTAGTTGTTAACTTAGTGCAAGCATACTTTCAGGATATTAGGTTGTGTCTAAGTACAGCAGGTTTCACAACAGGTTGGCAGAGGCTAGAAATAGGCATCATGGCAGAGTGTACAATTTCTCCATTAGCATTTACTATGGCAATGGAGGTAATCATCAGGGCTTCTAAGTGGGTGGTAGGTGGAGAGAGACGACAGAACGGGTTGCATCTTCTACCAGTCAGGGCTTACATGGATGACATGACACTGGTGACCACAACAATGCCATGTACAAAGAGGCTACTAGAGAAGGTAAATAAGAACCTCAAGTGGGCCAGCATGAAGATCAAGCCTAGTAAATCTAGAAGCATCTCGATACGTAGAGGGAAGTTAAGTGATAGGAAGTTTGTCATAGATGATGAGGACATCCCAACAATTAGGGAAAAGCCAGTAAAGACCTTAGGTAGGTGGTACAATGTAGAGTTGAATGATAAGGAACAGGTGGTGAAATTTAGAAAAGATGTGGCTGAAGGATTGGATAGAATAGATAAATCAGAACCTCCAGGAAAGTTGAAGTTGTGGTGTTTGCAATTTGGGCTATATCCTAGGTTAATGTGGCCATTGTCAAATTATGAAATTCCAATAACTGTTGTGGAGAGAATTGAAAGGTCGGTTAGCTCCTATATTAGGAAGTGGTTGGGCGCTCCTAGGTGCCTAAGTAGTGTTGCATTGTATGGAAAAGGGATACTTCAGCTGCCAGTATCTAGTTTAACAGAGGAATTTAAATGTACCAAGGTCAGGACAGAGCTCTTGTTATCTGGGAGTAAGGACGTGGTAGTTAGGAGTGTGGTTCCAAATCCAACCAAGGGGAGGAAGTGGAACCCAAGATCGGCAGTTCAGGAGGCAGAGGCAGCTCTTAGGCATGCAGAGATTGTAGGTAATGTTCAGTTTGGCCGGGGAGGCCTGGGGCTTGGCTCAGGCAAACCGGTATGGAATAAAGCAGGTCTCAAAAATAAAAGAAAGCTGGTTGTGGAACAGATACGCAGACAGGAAGAGATGCTAAAGGGTGCAAAGGTAGTGGCCCAGGCTAAACAGGGACAGTGGTTGAATTGGGAAAGTGTAGAGAAGAGGAAGCTTAGTTGGAGGGACCTGTGGAGTATGGAGGAGAATCATATTAGATTCCTGGTAGGGGCTACATATGATGTGTTATCAGCCCCCCAGAACCTAAAACTGTGGGTAAATGATGACCCATCATGCCCATTGTGTTCACGTACTGCAACCTTAAAGCATATTTTGTCAGGCTGTAAAGTTAGCATGTCACAAGGCCGATATACATGGCGACATAATCAGGTGTTGAAATGTTTAGCTGCAGGCATCGAAGGGAAACGAAGACAGGTGAATTCAGAAGGTGTTAAGGATAGAAGTTTAGTAATTCAGTTTGTCCGTGAGGGAGAGAAATACAGAAGGGATAAGTTAGTGAGGAGGCAAGGGTGTGGCCACCTAGAAGGTGCTTGTGATTGGGAAATGCAAGTAGATTTAGGGGAAAAGCTTGTTGTTCCCCAGGAAATAGTTTGTACCAGGCAGAGGCCTGACATAGTGTTGTGGTCAGTGAGTCAACGGATAGTTTATTTCATTGAGCTGACAGTGCCTTGGGAAGACTCAGTGGAAGAAGCCTATGAAAGAAAAAAGCTTAGATATGCAGACTTAGGAGCAGAAGCTGAGCAGCGAGGATGGAAGACTAGGATTTGTCCAGTGGAAGTGGGGTGTAGGGGATTCATAGCAAGATCAGCTGTCTCACTCCTGAGGGAACTCAGAGTGCGGGGACAGAGTTTGAGGAAGACAGTGATGGAAATGTCAGATGAAGCAGCCAGAGCTAGCCAATGGATCTTTAAGAGAAGAAATAATGTCAATTGGGGGCCAGCAGGGAGAACTACTAAGCAGGGTACATAACTCCTTGAGATCAGGTGGAGAGATCCACTTCCTCTGGAGGAAATCCAGGAAGAGAAAGGTTATTTAAGTGTGAGAGTGGCCTATTTGAATCCCTTTTGTTTGAGGCCATGCTGCAAAGTGAGTGTGTTTGCTGATCCTGTGAGTTTATCTATCTCCTTTAACTTTAGCTTATATTGTAGTTATGCTATGTAGCGTGTGAAATAGAGTATGGTGAATGTGCTAGGAAAGGTAGTATCAGTACTGCTTCTACCTGGAGCTCGCATGTACGGAGCCTGGGTTTGTTGAAGGTGGCAGTGTTGTTTGGGCTGAGAAAGCCATGTGTAAATAAGGTAAAGGAGGTTATTGGGTTGGTGTGGGGAGCAGTGAGACCTGGCATTAGGGGAGTGTCTCTGGGACGCCAGAGATCACTGTCTAGCCTCCTGGAGGTGTCGTGGGACCAACTAGACGAAACACTGGTGAAAGGAGGTTCCCACCTGATGACCCCAAAGACATGTTAGTTATCACTGCTCACTGGTCTGTATAGTTAAGCCTTGCCATAATAGCTTATCATAGGGCTTAGGAGGTTATTCACTGAGTGCTGATCCTTTCTCTAGAGCACAAACTTCTTGTGTTTATTTGAACTGAAATATGTTCGAGGCCAAATTCAAAGGTATCGATCTCTGTAGGATATTGGCACTGAGTTTAACAAAAGGGATACTTAGTTTCCAGACAAGACCTTGAATCTGTAAAACATAAACCAACGTTAACTAGCTGTGGTGAAACCGCTAATGTTGACGTTACCCCATTAGCCTCACTATGAAACGATTACATGAATAAGTGAGCAGCAACATACCAAAATCAAAAAGTGGAAAGAGACAACTTTTCACCTAGCTAATGTGCCAGCTAATGCTAGTTATCATCAACACTGTTCCTCTGGATGGTGGTACAAAACAACCAGCCAATAGTTGTGCCAAATGTATCCATAGTACGTTGTTTCACTGTGTTCTGGGTGCAGTGCAGACTACTAGTAATGTGCAGTTTAGAATGAATATGTTAAAAAATAAATCAAAATAAGCAAATCTAGTATTTTAAAATGCATTACATCAAAAAGGGTTAGTATATTGCATAATAAACTTAAATTGAGAAAATTAGAGGAACAAACAGGACTGTTTTAATCTATTTATTTGTGTCTGCAGCTCTGCTTGTAAGAAGTATTGGAAGAAGTATTCATATCTTTGACTGCAATATTTAAGTACTAATACCACATACCTTTTCGCGCACACATGTAGGTTTTCCCTGTTTAACTCACTAGACTTATGGGTGTCGGTCCGAGTGTGTTTTGTTTGTCAGGTAAGTCATAGAGCAGACAGGTAGACATGTTTTTGTTTTGTTTATCTGGGTGGTCTTCTGCTAAAGTTAGTTAGCTAGGGTGCTTTTGGTGACAGGTCAGAGTTTTGTTTTAATTGTTTTATGATTTGCAGTTACCCGCAGCCCAGTGTTTGTTTTGCTATAAATGTAATTCACCTCTGAGGCTCCTCTCCTCAGGTCTGGATTCCGGGTTATGTTGCAGAGCCTGTGGTTGTGTTTTCTTTTTGTGTGCTGCTTTTCTAGCAAAGTGTAGCCTGTATTGTCACTTTACTACTGTGAATGAATAAACGGCAGCTTGCCTTATTCACTTTACGGTTGTTGTCTGATTTTATGGTTCTTCCCTTACCCCAGTCTCCTATTGGGTTGTAACATATGTAAATGTAGTTACTGTAGTTACAGTCAAAGTATGTTAATGTAGTTACAGTAGCTATAGTCAAAGTATGTAAATGTGGTTACAGTAGTTACAGACAAAGTATGTAAATGTAGTTACAGTAGTTACAGTCAAAGTATGTTAATGTAGTTACAGTCGTTACAGTCAAAGTATGTAAATGTAGTTACAATAGTTACAGTCAAAGTATGTCATTGTAGTTACAGTAGTTATAGCCAAAGTATGTAAATGTAGTTACAGTAGTTATAGTCAAAGTATTTCTAAAACATGAACATGTACAGAATCAGTAAAATCTGTTCAAAACTCAAGTTTGACTTTTCTCTGTCTAATGCGTCTTCTCTGTCTTTATGTCTCTCTTGTGTTTTGTGACGGCTCCTCTGCTTGGTGCTCTTTGCTGCTGTGGAGCTTTGTGTCTCCAGGGCTGCAGACCTGTTTGGAGGGTCATCAGCAGCAGGAGTCACACCTGGGCCAGGTATGTGTCTCATGCTCACATAGGTGTGTTGTCCATTAGCCATCATAGATGGAGGTCACCCTGCTGATCAGAGGTGAGTGTAGCGATTGCAGCAGTAGATTTCATACTCAATCCCAAAATGTATAACTATAATCCATGACTCAAAATTATGCCTCCTGTGCAACATTAAAAGCACCATTTTCTCTACATTGTTGTGCCACACTCACTGTGGCTTTATCTTTGGAAAGCTCACCTGTGTAATTAAATCTCTGCCATTAGGGGAATAGGGGAAATTGAAATGTCAGTTCATTCCCATCTTTTTCCATGTCTTTGAATGCCTTTGACTATGCTGCTGCGAAACAATGTCATGCAAGTCATCACAAGCAGGTGGCATTCACAAGTCACATATTGGTATGCACACTCTGCAATAACCTCCTTATCATTTTTGTGAACTTTAACCCAGAAGAGTGCATGGGTATGAGGTGAACCATGGGCTTCAAATTCCACCTGGTGTAACATAATCAATTACACTGTCAAAAGGTTTATCTGGTGACATATTGACTTTTCTTAGAAATACATAGAAGTGTTGATCTAACATATGAGCAGTTGGATCATGACTTCTCCTGAAGAGACCACATCTGTGAGATGAGTTCAAATTATCAAAATCCCTGTTCATACCTTTCTGCTTTAAGGAGACTCTCAATCACGTCTTTCCTCCTCAGATCAGCAGAAGGAGTAAAATCATGTTGTTATTCCAAGTTGTCCGACCGTAGCAAATAGATGACTACATTGCCAAAATTTAGGTGTACTTCGGATTAGTTTGAGTAATCATAAAATTTCTTAATTTTCTGAAGAGAATTCTGGTTTGTCAGCTGAAGGTATGTTAGGTATAAAGCAAAGCAAGTTACTTCATGAATGGAACTTGTCTTGCAATCAAATGCTGTTCCAGTCTGTTTAAGATGTTGAGTTCTGTCTGAAACACTCTGAGCAGGGTTTGTCCCAAAACCAAATTTTCTGTGGCAGGCATAGCAAATCCACATTATACCTTGAGGTATGGCAAGGAAACGTGTGTGTGTGTGTGTGTGTGTGTGTGAGAGAGAGAGAGAGAAAGAGAATAAAGAAAGAAAAGAAAGACAGGAACGCAAGACTTGATGTCCAAAAAGGAGGCAATGACAAAATGTATTCATGTCCTGTGCAAGACTTCTGTGAACATTTTGACAACATTGTCCATGACCTTCATTTGTTCACATTTCTTATAATCCCTTTCTCCATTTTGTATTTTCACTTTATTACAATAATCACCGTTGGTGGCATGCTTCTCTTTAATAGCCACATTTTTTTTTCTATATGATGATACTCTTCTGTGGCATGCTTGTCTTTGCTGGCCAACTTTTTCTCCATATAATAACAGCACCATTTTCTCTTCATGCATGTGCCATGTCATTCAACATGGCCATGGCTTCAACATTCATTGTGGTTTGTTCTCTGGAAAGCTCACTTCGTGTGAAGTGTAATCACTTGGTGTATTGGGGAAATGGAAATGTCAGATCATTCCCTTCTTTTTGTATGTCTTTGAATGTCTTTGACTATGCTGCTGCACACTACAAACAAAGTGATGCATCTCACAAGGCCCATATTGGTCCACAAACTCTGCAATAATATCATCATCACTTAGCATCCTAAAGAGCTTTTCACCCAGAGAGTGCATGTATCCGAGTTGAACCACAGGCTTGCCATTCCACTTGCTGCTGACATAATGACTTCTCTCAGGAAGACATGAAAGCGGTTATCAAACATTTGAACAGTTTTTCCTATTCATCCAGGACAGGTAAAAAGGGTCGGGGTACAGCATCCATAGTCTCAGTGTCACTTGGTTTCAAACAAATTACATTTGATGAGTACACTTCTTTTTAATACCACTCCTTTGTTTTTAACAGTCCTCCTTTACTGTATGTGTGTCTGCCTACTTCTATCTGTGCAATATTAATCTCCTTCACCCATCCCTCACACCGCACAGTACTGCCATTCTTGTTCACACCCTGGTTTCTTGTATAGAGTACTGTAATTCACTCCTTTTGGTCTCCTTCTGAAGTCCATTCAAAAACTTCAACTGCTCCAGAACTCTGCTGCTCACATCATCACCAGAACCCCATCCATTAATCACATCACTCCCGTCCTCCAGCAGCTTCACAGCTGCTGGAGGACGGCTTTCCTGTTAAATATCACATTGACTTCAAGATCTTACTCCTCACCTTTAAGGCCATCCACAACCAAGCTCCTCTGTACCTCTCTGAGCTCTTGCACGTCCACACCCCCACCCGCACTCTCAGGTCTTTCTCTGCCATCCACCTCACTGTCCCTCAAGCCTGTCTGACCACCATGGGATCTAGAGCTTTCAGCCGCAACAAATTTATCACTGATAAATACCACTTACTCTCAATGATGTGAAACTTTACAAACTTCAGACTAATTCTTCTTCTTCTTCTTCTACTGAGTCTGATGAACCACCATGATGATGTACAGATATTTACATTGGATAATAAATACAATTATTTAGAAATGATCATAAATTAATTATTTCTAAAACATGAACATGTACAGAATCAGTAAAATCTGTTTAAAACTCATTTCAGTTCTAAGTTTGACTTTTCTCTGTCTAATGCTATGCTGTTGGACCAATCAAATTAAATGAAGCCTAAAAAGTATTCTGGTGTGTGTGTTCTTTGTTCCATATATGAGTTGTTCCACATGTGAAGCTGTGCTGGCAGGAATAGGAGGGGTTTTATCAGCTCCACCTTAAGGTGTTAAAGCTTCACCTCACTTCAGTAACAAAACACATGTCACTCATCTAAAGAGGAAAATGAGCTTTAAACAAGTGAGTGGAAAAAGGAGTCAACCAGAGTGGAAAGTTGTGATTCCTTATAGAGACAACTAGTGTCTGACTAAACACCTGAAAGAAGACAGGATGTGTCCAAACTCTGCTGCATCACATGAATGAAATATTGTTGAGTCACCTTGAAAATAAATATGTGGTGTAAAGTACTGCAACATGTGCTGTATGTGCAGAGCCATTCGTCACTGAGATACTCTGTCACACTGTAGATCTCAACAACTTCTTATTGTGAAAGTCTGCTCCTGTTCCCGCCCTTCCTGCCTGTCCTGCTTCATGACTCACTCCAGGTAACAGCTCACCTGTGTCAGAGCCTTTTCTCTCTTCGTCTTCAACACTTTGGACTGCTTGAAGAAGCTGTAAGTTGGCTTTGTTTGATACTTTAACAACAAGTTTGTCTTTAGTCTCTTTAGGGTTTGTTTCTTGCTCTGTGATGTTTGTAGTCATCGTTCACTTCTTATTTCAGGAGAAAGTTTGAAGACAAGTTGACGTGTTGTTGGATTATTGATTTATATGATGAACAGCTGATGTTCATTTTCTTTCTTCAGCCGTCAGAAAACAAATCAGTGTAAAGTCACACACAACATCACACCAATATTTCCTCTGGAACCTTTAAAACTTCAAGGTTTAGCTTTAGTGTGCGACAGGATTGCACAATGAAATGCAGTCACCATTTACAGCTGGCTCTGATATCAAGATTAATCTTTTACTGGACATTTTAATAACCTCTGTGGACTTTGGGCTCCTCACCAAGGTTCAAGCTTTACTGCCAGTATGCAACAGGATTGCTGTTCTATAAAACAGTCTCACAGATATCACTGATGCTCAGTAGATCAATCAATCAATCAATCAATTTTATTTATAAAGCCCAATATCACAAATCACAATTTGCCTCACAGGGCTTTACAGCATACGACATCCCTCTGTCCTTAAGACCCTCACAGCGGATAAGGAAAAACTCCCCAAAAAAACCCTTTAACGGGGAAAAAACGGTAGAAACCTCAGGAAGAGCAACTGAGGAGGGATCCCTCTTCCAGGACTGACAGACGTGCAATAGATGTCGTACAGAACAGATCAACATGATAAATTAACAGTAATCCATATGACACAGGGAGAGAGAGAGAGAGAGAGAGAGAGAGAGAGAGAGAGCGAGAGAGAGATATGCAGGTAATGACAGTATCTTACAACAACATTAATGGAAGTAATAATATCATAGTTATAGTTAAGTATGTATTAATATCTGGCAGTATACATGTGTGACAATAGTCATATGTGTATAATAACAGAAGAAGTATGACTAATGACTAATGATGGCAGCAGCAGCAGCAGGAGGCATCTGGCAGGACCACGGCAGCAGCACAACCACACACGTCACGCTGTCCAGGCACCGCTGTGATATGAGTTAATCTGAGAGACAGTGGAGCACAAAGGCTCCGGAGAAGAAGCCGAGTTAGTGACATCCAGAATGGCCGGGTTAGCTAGATGCAGTAATAGGATACGAGAGAGAGAGAGAGAGAGAAGGAGAGACGGGGCCCGGTGTATTATAGAGGGGTCCTCCGGCAGACTAGGCCTAAGTCAGCCTAACTAAGGGCTGGTACAGGACAAGCCTGAGCCAGCCCTAACTATAAGCTTTATCAAAGAGGAAAGTCTTAAGTCTAGTCTTAAATGTGGAGACGGTGTCTGCCTCCCGGACCGTAACAGGAAGATGATTCCACAGGAGAGGAGCCTGATAGCTAAAGGCTCTGGCTCCTGATCTACTTTTGGAGACTTTAGGGACCACGAGTAACCCTGCGTTCTCAGAGCGCAGTGTTCTGGTGGGATAATATGTTAGATATGTAGCAGATATGTTCTGGGTGGTTTAAATGGCCTGCTGCAGAGCTCTCCTGTCCTGGGCCGTGTACATCTCACACCAGTTTGTAATGGTCCCAGTCAGGATTCATCTATTGCTCCTCTGTAGAAGAGAACAAGAACTTGACATTGTAGTTTCCCTGAACCAGGGTAGAGATGTGTGATGACCATGACAGGTTCTCTGTGACGCTAAAACTGTTCACCTGCTCCACCTCAGCTCCACTGATGTAGACAGGGCTGTGTGTCTTCACCCTAAAGTCAATTATAAGTACGTTGTTCTCTGTGAACCATCCTGCATGATTTTTAGCTCCCTCAGTGTTGTTTGAAATCTGTTCCACAGCATTTATTTAGCTGACACATTTATCCAAAGAGACTTACAGTGGGAGCATTTAACCCTGTGGATACAACCCCGCAAACTGCAAGTACATCAGCTTCATCAAATACGCTGAACTGCTTCAAGCTCAACATCCAGAAACACTGAGACACAGAGAAACAGGACATCAGTCGATGCACCTAAAATATTGTGAAAACTTGTCACTTGTCAGCCTGCAGGGTTTTTTCAATGTAAAAAGAAAACTTTGAGATTAAGCTGTCACTCAAAGGTTTCAGGAGGATTTGCCAGACTGGTTGTAGATTTGTGATGTGATACTTTTCTTTGACATATCTGGCACTCGACTTTTTGGGAGTCATCTTTACAAATTTCTCAAACTACACAGATGATGTCTTGGACACCGTGTTAGTGTATTTATAAGTCTATCATGTGTTGTCAAACTGTCCCAGTTTCAGTAGTGCTGCACTGCTGGGGGCTGATGTTAGATGAGAGCACGTCAGAGTTACAAAACTATCACTAAGCTTAAATGTCCTTGTCTGAGAGGAACACACAAGTCATACTGAAGAAAACAGGCAGGTTGATGATGATCTTAAAGTACAGCTCACACTGAATCTACAAATTTGTGTATCGTGTGTGTGCTGGGCTGCAGCTGGATGACTCCATCTAGTGGAGTAGAAGTAGAGCAGCTGCTGTGTGACTGCATTCAGCTGACACTGATATGAAAGAGAAAATAACAGCAGCTGATCTTTTGACAGGAGAAATGATGTAAAGGAGAATTTGAGTTGATGTGCAGATGAATGATGTGTGTTTCCTCTCCAGATGAAAGTGTGTGTGAGTTGAGCAGCATGAATCGGTGTGAGGACAGAGAGGAGGGAGTCCCTCCCTCTCAAACCTCTCTGTGTGTGTTGTGTTCATAATGAATTCATGTGTCCATCAGGATCCATCAGAGACCAGACTCTGCTGGACCTGGACCTGGACCTGGACCTAAACCTGGACCTGGACTTGGACCTGGACCTGAACCCAGCTGTGTGTCCTTAAAGAGCGACATGTCAAAGGGTCGACTCATTGATTCTAAAGTCCATCAGCCCTCTGCTGCAGAGAGGTGAGCTCTTAATAACATTATAATTTTACTGATTCATGTTTTCACTGTTATTTATCCAGAGAAGTTCTTTTTAAACACTATGTTTATTTTTAGCATCGCTCTTCTTCTTCTTCTTCTTCTTCTTCTTCTTCTTCTTCTTCTTCTTCTTCTTCTTCTTCTCTGGTGTTTGATCCAATATTCTCTGTTTTTAATGCCTCCACTCCGTCAACAGCTGTGGCCGGAGACATCACGTCTCTGGGTTGTCCTTCCGTCTGTACGTCTCATTCCCGTGAACATGACATCACAGAAACACTGTCAGGGAATTTCTTCAGATTTGGCACAAACGTCCACTTGGACTCAAAGATGACCTGATTAGAATTTGGTGGTCAAAGGTCACTGTGACCTCACAAAACATGATGTTGGACATTACTCAAGAGTTCATATGCTGAGTTTTAGTCCTGGTTCGAGCCAATATTCACCTTTTTCTAGCCGTGGTTTGGTCCGTCATCTGTTGATTTGTTTAGCCCTGACTTTGTTCAGTCTTTTACAGAAAATGAACCAGTGATACACAGACTGCAGTAATTCAGTGTGAAGACCTTTTATTGTTTAGTTTATTAAACTTCTTGCTGCTGGTGACTGAAGACTGAAAAGTTCATTTCATCCTTTTTGTACTGAAGGTGTTTGCACACCAAGTCTGAACTCACTGATTGAAATACTTTTCTTGTTGATAGCAGGTAGTTTCTCCAGAACACACAGATTAACAAATCAACTCAAGAGTCCAGTGATCTCAGCAGTATGATAAATTGTACTACTCTTACCGTTCCTCTTTTGGAAAATTCCCTAAATACTGAGTTGTTTTGCCCTGCCATTTCTCCTTTACTCTTTCTGCTATGACCTGTGTCACTCACCGCTGACTATCAAACCCTCATGCTCTCTCTCTATTGTGGCTGGAGGATAAAAACATTCTTCTTTGGTAGTTTGTCTTCCAGACTAGACTCACCTGCACCCAGCTGTGTGTCCTTCAAGAGTGACCGGTCAAAGCATCAGCCTCTTGTGTTTAAAAATGGACGTGAACAACAGTAAGCTGAATATGACATTAATGTTTTTACTATTATTACATCATAGATGTAGTTTTGAAAGCATGAGTATGTCACAATACATTTTGAGCTGACTCTTCCTGAACAACAATGTACAGCTTTACTGAAGTGTATGTGTGACTCATAAAACTTGCATACTTTATAAAAACTTTTGTCCATGTCCCCTCCTGGGCTCCGTAGAGTTCTGTATCTGACAGCACCAAAACTGGAGCAAGTTTTTGAACAATAGATTTGTTCATTCAGTGTGTTGCAGCTCCACCTGGAGGCTGCCTGTAGACCTGTATCATCACTCCCCAGTTTCTGCTGTGTTGATCCTGATGTGTCCTTATAGGGAGTGACGGTGTCAGAGCCTACGATATCTACATATCAACTCTGTACTTATTCTGAATTCACATTATGATCCGTTCCACCTGAACTTGACTGAACTTTTCTTGTTGATAGCTGGTAGTTTCTCCAGAAGCTACTGTGGCTGGAAGGTAAAAAATCCTCTTTGTCTGTTTGTCCTTCAGGATCCATCAGAGACCAGACTCACCTGCACCCAGCTGTGTGTCCTTCAAAAGTGACCGGTCAATGTTTCGTCCTATTACGTTTAAAGCTGGACAACAGTAAGCTGAATATAACATTGATGTTTTAACTACTATTGTGTCACAAACCTGAGAAGGTGAGAGCTTTTGTCTCAGAGTGTGAGGTTGTTTTGTAGAAGCAGTAAGTTGTGTGTTTGTTACCTGGCAGTACTGAGCAGTAACTGTAGACTCAGAGTCAAAGATCCCTGAGGAGGAGTGGATCATCACTCCCAATCTCTGCTGTGCTGACACTGAGAATTTTCAATGTGATGAGAAGGAGTTTGAACTGGAGTCGATGACCTAAAAGCTGCAGAGAGCCGCAGACCAGACGGTGGATTCTCAGTGGGATCAGCTGTACTAACAACACTTGGTTATCAGAGGGAATGATCTGATTCAGTGTTCTTATAAAACATGAGCTGAATGATGATTGACCTTGTGTCTGTCTCTGTGTGGACAGTGTCTGTCTCTGTGTGGACAGTGTGTGTCTCTATGTGGACAGAGTCTGTCTCTGTGTGGACAGTGTTTGTGTGGACAGTGTCTCTGTGTGGACAGTGTGTGTCTCTGTGTGGACAGTGTCTCTGTGTGGACAGTGTCTCTGTGTGGACAGTGTGTGTCTCTGTGTGGACAGTGTCTCTGTGTGGACAGTGTCTCTGTGTGGACAGTGTGTGTCTCTGTGTGGACAGTGTGTGTCTCTGTGTGGACAGACATAATGTGAGCTGATTGTTGATGGTTCCTCCACAGAGTGGACCAGGAGAGCTCAGAGGTTCCCAGTGGTCAGTCTGCCCAGCAGCATCAAACACACCTGGACTCCATATTTATGGTCTGTACATGTACAACAACTACTTTGACATCTATTCTGTTCACAATCATCTCCATGCTGCATTTTTTACACCAGTGGATTGTCAGTGTGTCCAACATGGATCTGATGTTTGAGTGTGTCATTCATATAATATTCTGTTCCAGCTGCTGGAGGAGAACATCCTCACTTTTGTGAAGAAGGAGCTGAAGAAGATCCAGAAGGTTCTGAGTCCAGATTACCCAGAATGCTTCGAGAGTCAGAGGGAGGATGAGGAGGTGTTGGAGGGTGAGGATGAAGATCAGAGGAGGAGCAGCAGAGAGGCATTTCTGAAGATCACACTGCACTTCCTGAGGAGAATGAAGCAGGAGGAGCTGGCCGACTGTCTGCAGAGCAGTAAGAGGATTTCTATAAAGACTGAACAGGATGGAAAGAGGAAATGGAGGAAACATGGGAGGAGTTTACATTTACAAATTCTGCAGACACACTTCAATGTTTCAATTCTCTGATTTTCTGTAGGATCCACTCACTGATATCATTTGTTGTTTGTTTATTCAGGAACTGTTGCTGCAGCGTGTCGACGAAAACTGAAATCTAACCTGCAGGAGAAGTTCCAGTGTGTGTTTGAGGGGATCGCTAAAGCAGGAAACCCAACCCTTCTGAATCAGATCTACACAGAGCTCTACATCACAGAGGGAGGGACTGCAGAGGTCAATGATGAACATGAGGTCAGACTGATTGAAACAGCATCCAGGAAAGCAGACAGACCAGAAACAACCATCAGACAAGATGACGTCTTTAAAGCCTCACCTGGAAGAGATGAACCAATCAGAACAGTGATGACAAAGGGAGTGGCTGGCATTGGGAAAACAGTCTTAACACAGAAGTTCACTCTGGACTGGGCTGAAGACAAAGCCAACCAGGACATACAGTTCACATTTCCATTCACTTTCAGAGAGCTGAATGTGCTGAAAGAGAAAAAGTACAGCTTGGTGGAACTTGTTCATCACTTTTACTGAAACCAAAGAAGCAGGAATCTGCAGGTTTGAAGAGTTCCAGGTTGTGTTCATCTTTGACGGTCTGGATGAGTGTCGACTTCCTCTGGACTTCCACAACAATGAGATCCTGACTGATGTTACAGAGTCCACCTCAGTGGATGTGCTGCTGACAAACCTCATCAGGAAACTGCTTCCCTCTGCTCGCCTCTGGATAACCACACGACCTGCAGCAGCCAATCAGATCCCTCCTGACTGTGTTGACATGGTGACAGAGGTCAGAGGTTCACTGACCCACAGAAGGAGGAGTACTTCAGGAAGAGATTCAGAGATGAGGAGCAGGCCAGCAGAATCATCTCCCACATCAAGACATCACGAAGCCTCCACATCATGTGCCACATCCCAGTCTTCTGCTGGATCACTGCTACAGTTCTGGAGGATGTGATGAAGAGCAGAGAGGAAGGAGAGCTGCCCAAGACCCTGACTGATCTGTACATCCACTTCCTGGTGGTTCAGACCAAAGTGAAGAACATCAAGTATGATGGAGGAGCTGAGACAGATCATCACTGGAGTCCAGAGAGCAGGAAGATGATTGAGTCTCTGGGAAAACTGGCTTTTGATCAGCTGCAGAAAGGCAACCTGATCTTCTATGAATCAGACCTGACAGAGTGTGGCATCGATATCAGAGCAGCCTCAGTGTACTCAGGAGTGTTCACACAGATCTTTAAAGAGGAGAGAGGACTGTACCAGGACAAGGTGTTCTGCTTCGTCCATCTGAGTGTTCAGGAGTTTCTGGCTGCTCTTCATGTCCATCGAAAGTTCATCAACTCTGGAGTCAATCTGATGGCAGAACAACAAACAACATCCTGGTGGTCTAAAGTCTTCAGAGACAAACCTAAACTCATACATCTCCACCAGAGTGCTGTGGACAAGGCCTTACAGAGTCCAAATGGACACCTGGACTTGTTCCTCCGCTTCCTCCTGGGTCTCTCACTGCCAAAGAATCAGAAACACCTACGAGGTCTGCTGACACAGACAGGAAGTAGCTCAAAAACCAATCAGGAAACAGTCCAGTACATCAAGAAGAAGATCGAAGAGGATCTGTCTGCAGAGAGAAGCATCAACCTGTTCCACTGTCTGAATGAACTGAATGATCGTTCTCTAGTGGAGGAGATCCAACAGTTCCTGAGATCAGGACGTCTCTCCACAGATAAACTGTCTCCTGCTCAGTGGTCAGCTCTGGTCTTCATCTTACTGTCATCAGAAGAAGATCTGGACATGTTTGACCTGAAGAAATACTCTGCTTCAGAGGAGGCTCTTCTGAGGCTGCTGCCAGTGGTCAAAGCCTCCAACAAAGCTCTGTAAGTGGGATTTATTCATCAATAAATATTGCCGCAGTCTTTCAACAGGAGGAAAAATAACTTGTTTCCTTACTGTTGTCTGTTCAGACTGAGTGTCTGTAACCTCTCAGAGAGAAGCTGTGAAGCTCTGTCCTCAGTTCTCAGCTTTGTTAAGATCAAGAAACTCATTTATGTTTTTTGTGACTTTGATTACTGGACATCTGTTTATTTGTCCTTCAGTCGTGGTTAGTTGTCACGTCTCCAACATGTTTAGAGTAAAACAGCAATGATTGTAACCTGTACTGGGAAGAGATCATATAAACTGTGTCACCAAAAGTCCACACTCAACATTTCAACATGAATATCATTTGTCTTGTTGTTCATTATTTCCTCTTCAGACTGAGTGGCTGTAACCTCTCAGAGAGAAGCTGTGAAGCTCTGTCCTCAGTTCTCAGCTCCCAGTCCTCCAGTCTGAGACACCTGGACCTGAGTAACAACAACCTGCAGGATTCAGGAGTGAAGCTGCTGTCTGCTGGTCTGCAGAGTCCACACTGTGCTCTGGAAACTCTCAGGTCAGGATTCATTAATCCATTAAAGACCTTGAATGAATGAATTCTAAACTTAAATATATTTACAGTTCACTGTTTATTAATATGCATTGTCCCTGATAAATAAACAAATAAATAAATAAATAAATCTGATAGAGTTGCCACTGTGAGCATGTTAGCATTATGGGATTATTATGTAGCTCAAAGCACCTCTGTGTCTAAGTCCATCCTCACAGAGCTGCTAGCATGACTGTAGACTCTTTAACATTCAGATCACAATGACATGGTTACAGTTAAGTCTCTGATTCAGTCATTGTATTGATCAGTTATTGATTTGGAGACAGTTTCTTCTTGTGTTTGAGTGACACAGCAGGACCCTCAGATGATCTGCCATGTGTGTTGTTTTGTGTGTTTGCAGTGTGTCAGGCTGTCTGATCACAGAGGAAGGCTGTGCTTCTCTGGCCTCAGCTCTGAGCTCCAACCCCTCCCATCTGAGAGAGCTGGACCTGAGCTACAATCATCCAGGAGACTCAGGAGTGACGCTGCTGTCTGCTGGACTGAAGGATCCACACTGGAGACTGGACACTCTCAGGTATGAACACTGGTGGAACATAAAAAGGAGATATTTGTGTAGGAGGTCTCCAAGGAGAACATCTCCAGGAACAAAAATGATAATTGCCTGTTGGTAATAACTGATGCAGTTTGGACAGATCTCTGCATGTTAAAGGAACTCAGACGCTACATTCGTCCATGTGTGCATGCTGAAAGAGGAAGTGCTGCTCTGACCCCCCTCCTCCTTTCAGGGTGGAGCCTGGTGGAGTCCGATGGTTGAGACCAGGTCTGAGGAAGTGTAAGTGTGTTTTTAATTTGATTCAGGAAAGCAAAACATCTTCAAACTGTGACATCACTCATTCAAATTTCTGAGTGTCAATATATCAGTTCCTCCAGGATGGGGTGGCCTTTTTTTGGGACTGATGTGGCCTGAAATGTCATGGACACAATGAGTATAGAAGTGGAGAGAAAGAGAGCCACCCCCTCTCTCTGTCAAACTCAGATCAAATGTTAAATCTAATCAGTGCTGATCAAATATGAACCAAGATTCAGTGACTGTGTTGCCTATTTCTCACCTCAAATGTTTTCAGAAACATACTTCAGTGAAGTGTTTCACTTTAATACGAGAACATTTGTTACCAGACGTCTGTGGATTTTTGTTCCTGTCTTTAATTAAGATAAGATTGTTGCACAAACCACACTCTTGATTAAAATAGGAACAGGGTAGGCTGAGGAGGATTGCGAGATATGCTGAGATCACGAGACTATGGTGGTGAGATCGTCATTCAACATGGCAGCGCCCTGCTGCTAGATCGGATTCAACACTTCTTCTACTTTTGTGCCAAAATATAATATGCATATATACTATGCAAATAATAAATAATGTGCAAATATGAAAAAAAAACATCCTGGCTGCATCACACCCAGCCAACACAGCACGATATCATATGCGATTTAGTGTGGAGAACTTAAAAAGATTCATCGATCACTGTTACCACCAGTTCACAATGGAGGGAGAAATCAATAACCCAGACCACCTGACTCCCAAACCGGCCAAAAGGAAAAGACAGCATTAATCCACTGACACCAATGACCCACACACCACCAATATTAGGGACAGTATAGGGACAGTGACAAAAAAAAAAAAAGATGTTCACAGCATCAAAGACCTGAAATTGAGTCTCAAATTTACTCACTATCTAATCTCCAGAGAGAAAACATCAACCTCTGCACTTCAGTCTAACTGTTCACTTCTCAAAAGGACATAAATCAAAAAGAAAACAAAATATTGAAAGAAACTTTTCTTGACATTCAAACATGAAGCATGCCTGATAATCTAATCTTTTCTTACATCCCTGACAACACAATAGACAACAGTGATGCATTCATCAAAAACTTCATATTCAGGGTGCCCACTAGCTCACCTGGTAGAGCAGATGCCCCATGTACAGAGACTGTGTCCTTGCCACAGCAGCCGCGGGTTTGATTCCAACCCTTGGACCTTTGCTGCATGCTATTCTCTTCCCTTTCATGCTACAACTGTAGCTACAACTACAACTCTATTAAATAAATGCAATAAAGCCCCCACAAATATCTTTAAAAAGCAGGAGTCTCATGATAACAGAGAGACAGAATCAATACGCTGCACGCAGCTCCACAATGAATTGAGATCTGACCTGTTTTTAAAAAGTCACATTTGTGGTAAAGTTGTGGTGATTGGATGAATTTGAGTTCAGTGTTGTGATGGCAACCTCCTGGAGGAAGTGATCAATGAACAGATGATGGATGAATAACTGCAGCTGTATTGTGTCTTCTTCTCTCCATCAGATTCCTGTGAACTCACCATCGACACAAACACAGTAAACAACAACCTCAAACTGTCTGACAACAACAGGAAGGTGACACGTGTGGAGGAGGATCAGTCATATCCTTATCATCCAGACAGATTTGACAGGTGGAGGCAGCTGCTGTGTAGAACTGGTCTGACTGGTCGCTGTTACTGGGAGGTTGAGTGGAGAGGAGGGGTTGATATTTCAGTGAGTTACAGAGGAATCAGCAGG
The DNA here is from genome assembly GCF_011397635.1 of Epinephelus fuscoguttatus. Classification (NCBI taxonomy): domain Eukaryota; kingdom Metazoa; phylum Chordata; class Actinopteri; order Perciformes; family Serranidae; genus Epinephelus; species Epinephelus fuscoguttatus. The sequence goes on from NC_064775.1 coordinate 920,184, forward strand.
AGAGGAGACAGTGATGACTGTGTGTTTGGAAGGAATCATCAGTCCTGGAGTCTGGAGTGCTCTGCTGGTGGTTACTCTGTCAGGCATAATAACAGGAGAATAGAACTCTCCTCCTCCTCCTCCTCCTCCTCTGGTAGAGTAGCAGTGTATGTGGACTGTCCTGCTGGCACTCTGTCCTTCTCCAGAGTCTCCTCTGACACACTGATCCACCTCCACACCTTCAACACCACATTCACTGAACCTCTTTATCCTGGGTTTGGGCTCTGGTTGTTTGAGTCATCAGTGCGTTTGTGTTCTCTGTAGGAGCGAGAGTCTCCTCCTGTTAGAGAAACCTTCTCACTGCTGAACACATGAGTTGAGTGTGTACAGGATGTCACACAGCTGATGTTAGTTCTGTCCCACCATGTGTCCCTGGTTAGATTCTGGTGGGGGACCTTTGCTTTATGTCCCACCCCTCTCTGTCTCTCTCTGTGTCCATGTTTGCTGTCTGCAGCCCCGACGTATCTGTAAAGGCAACATGTAAATGATGGATTATCAAATCAATCATTGTTTATGACACTGAACTTCTGAACACATTGTCCCTGACTGTGTGTGAATAAAGACTTTATACTGCTGACTCATCATTGTTTGTTGTGTCTCACTGATGTCAAACTTTACAAACTTCAGACTGACTCTACTTTTTCTACTGAGTCTGATAAAACAAGGTGACCTGCTTCATTTATTTGTTGTTTTACAGCACAATAAAATGTGAGCTGTAGCTCCTTCACACTGCACACATACAACATATATACATATATTTACATTAAAAAAATTCATACAGCCAGTCTTTGGGCACATCTCCTCTCACCACATACCTCTGAGTTGTGTGTTTTGTTTCCTTTGTTTTACATTTCAATTCCTCCTCTCCTGGCCCTACTGACCTCACAGATTCCTCCATTTATCTGCTCCTTATTTTTAATATTTTATGGCAAACTTTTTTAGTTTAAAAGTTTTTCCACCTTTTTTGTGATCAAACGTTTGAGCAGCTGTCACAGAATTTATGCTCAAGAGACCAAATCTCTGAGACCAGTTAAAATTACCAAAATTTCTATTCATACCTTCTTGCTTAAAGAGACCCTTTATTATTTCTTTCCTCCTCAGATCAACAGAAGGAGCAAAACCATGTTGGAATTCAATGTTGTCTGACCATAGGAGGCAGATGTCTTGGAACACCTTGCCAAAATATCAGTGTACTTCGGATTGGTTTGAGTAACTTTTATCCATCATCAAATTTACAGTTGTAGTCCATTAAAAAAAAAAAAAAAAACTATCATCAGCATTAAGCATGCTTGCACTAAAGTACTTGCACAGTGTCAATATTTCTTCACAAGTACCTCTTTCACCTAGGAAAAGAGTTTGAACACACTTCGCTTCATTTGTTTCATCCAGTAAAATTTTGAGAGGACAGTTCCCTTCTGCAGGAGCAACATAAAACACACAACTGAAGTACTGACCACAGACCTCTTAGGCCACATCAACTGGTTATAAACACATGTCCATCAACATACTTTACTGTTATCCATGAAACACAAATTTGTCATTGTTGTTGTTGATATTCATAGCTGTACAGTTTTCTGTTCTTTGAAGTACATTGGTGTTTTCTGCAAAATTTGATGGAACACAAACAGTTGGCCCCAACACTCCATTTATACACCTTCTGGCAAAACAAGTTACTTCATAAATGCAGTGTGTCTTGCAATTAACCCTATGGGCCCGAACGATGCATAGTGCGTCCAAATTCACACCTGTTCTTCTCTATTGATTTTCTCCGCGACTGTGCGTCATAGCGAGAAGCCATATCACGTGAAACAGTGGAATTGTAGCTTTCCAACAAGACCAAGCACTTGTCGGTAGTCCAATGTTTTCACAGTGAAAAACGATAAAGTTACACTAAAATTCTGTATAACAGAGCTTTCATACAGCTCTGCACACACATAACTCTTGGATGGATTACTCGCGAATGCAGGCTCACACAGAAATGACACGCATATCACATGAAAGCGCAGGAGCAGAGCTTTCCAATGATACCACACACATCCAGATTTGGTTGACTATAAATCCAGATTAATTGTCTACAAAATAAAAACCTGACGAATTTCTTTACAATCCATTATACAGATCTTGTTATCAGTCACTTCATATAGTGAGGAATATCATATCTTACCACGTCTTAGGCTTGCGTGTGTTTCTCCCTGTCTATCCACATTTGTAGTCCGGCTTTCAAGATGCAAATATCTCCATATTGTCCAGTTGACACGCCATCAAACTTTGTATGACAAGACCAGCCACTTCACATTTACGCACCCAGACAACTGTAGCCTAATTATGCATGCTGACAGGGCCCAGGTCACCATATACATTGAGGGTGACACGTGCCCCCCCCCCCACCTCCCCAAAACAAGATATAGCATGTGTATGTAGCGTTTATAATGACTGTGATATGAGCTTAAAAGTAAAGACAGTAAAAATATCCCAAAAACCCCTAGGGCCCATAGGGTTAAATGTTGTTCCAGTGTGTTCGAGATGTTCAGTTCTGGTGGAATACTTTCCTGATGTAAAGTGTTTGCAGCACTTTGAGCAGGGAGCTCACATGTCTCACTACACTGACAAGGGTAAATTTTAGTTGTTTCAGCCATGGCAAGGGAAGCAACACTTGGACTTGTTGCATGAGCTTCTTTCTTGCAATTCAAGACATGATGTCTGAAAAGGAGGTGATGACAAACTTTACAAACATATTTAAAGTTCTGTGCTAGATTTTTGTGAACATTTTAACATTATCCATGACCTTCATTTCTTTACATTCTTTATAATCCCTTTCTGCATTTTGTATTTTCATTCATTCATTCATTCATTCATTCATTTTCTAACCGCTTCATCCTCTTGAGGGTCGCGGGGGGGCTGGAGCCTATCCCAGCTGACACTGGGTGAGAGGCAGGGTTCACCCTGGACAGGTCACCAGACTATCACAGGACTGACACATAGAGACAGACAACCATTCACACTCACATTCACACCTACGGACAATTTAGAGTTATCAATTAACCTAGTCCCCAATGTGCATGTCTTTGGACTGTGGGAGGAAACCACAGTGCCCGGAGAGTATGAGCTGCCCAGTTCTGGAACTCATAACCACCACACATTCGCAATATTGAAACAAGCAAAGCCTTCAAACATACTCTAAAACTATGGTTAAAAGATAATCAAGCCTGCGATCACAATCAATAGTCCATACTAATCCTATAATTCTGTCTATCTGCTTGCATGCCTCTCTGCCTCCATATTGCCTGCTTGACTGACTATCTGCTTGTCTGTTTCGCTTGCTTACATGTTGCTTAAATGTGCATTGCGTTTTGTTTTGTATTGTTCTGTATTGTTTTGTTCCTGGTTTCCTGCCAATATGTTGCATTGCTACTATGTTTGTCTGTTTGCCTGATGTAGCCTACCTGCCGGCTGAAGCTTATTTTCCTGTCTTTTAATGTGCTTGATGTGCTTTCCATTGATTTATGTGCCACTTCTTGTCTTTTACTGTGTGTGTTATGCCTTCTATTCTGATCCATGTGCTTTTATATGTGCTGTATATTTTACTGTTATTACAAAATGTCTATTGTAATGTTTTTGTTTCCTTTTAGCAGGCATTTAACACCTTGCTTAGGAACTGCAGTTGGAAACTAGCTACTCAGCTAAAACTGGCACATTTACAGAAATGTTCATTAATGTGCACTGTCCCTGTACAAATAAACAAATGGATGAATGAAATATCATGTTTACAGAAGACGTAGTTTACATGATGTTTTACAGTCACATTGTCTGGTTTGAGAGCTAGAATATTCACTCAGGATTTTATGCAACATTATTGGAGTCCATGTTTTGAAATTGTAAAATAAAACTAAAGAAGAGAACTGAAACATTTGCAGCTGTTTTTGTAATATTCAGTATAATTATTATAGCAAGTGATTACATGACGTATTTTTTTTCACCTGACATGCAATTTTTTTGGCATTTGGTGCTATTTTCCACAGAAAAATCACATAAAAATGCTGGAATTTTTATCACAATTTTTGACAAAATTGGCAGAAAATTCAAAGGTTTTGGGACGCAAATTCAAGTTTTTTTGCCACAAGATCCTGGAGGGACTGTATAATATGGCAATCATAGCGTTGCATGTTGGAAAAAAATTTAAAAAAAAGTCACAGTATAGTATGTCGAAAGAATTGTAAAAACAAATAAACATTTGAAAAAGGAAACAGGAAACAGGAAAGTATGTTGAAAATAAGTGCATCCAGCAACTGACAAGAAAAGTCATACACCAGGAATTCAAAAAAGTGATAGTATGTTTAACAAATAAACCCAAAAAAGTCATAGTATAGCAGGTAAAAGGGTTAGCATGTATATAATATATAGCATGTATAATATAGCATGAAAAATAGAATGGCTAAAAGTCCTTGTTACATTTTTCCATGAGTGAATGGGTGATTACCCTACACTGTGTTGCTCTTGAAGCTCTGTGGGCCTCAACTCTAGCTCCTCCTCCCCTCTCTTGTGCCATTGGCTGGGAACCAGTAGCCAGTCAGACCATCTGGGATTTATAAAGGCCGATGAACTGCTCTTCTGGTCCTCATTTTGCTGCCATTTCTTGCTTTGCTGGTGTGTTGGTGAGCCACTCTGTCTACATATTCCAGAGCACGCCGTGTCTTTGTAAACTTGAGAAAGCAAAGATTGTTGTAGTATTGATCTGTGTTGAACTACTGTTACCTGTTCCGCCAGTTTTGTTGTTGGTAGATTCACGTCTGTTTAACTACTGTGAACTGTAACACAGGCCATGTTGTTGTTAGATTTGTCTTTGTGATGCCACTGTTACCTGTTGAGTTTTACTTGTCCTAATTCATGTTAACAGGAGGCTCTGTACTATGTCTTATTTTTCAGTTGGTTAGCTCTGTGCCTTGTTTGTGTCTAGGTCTATTTTGTTTGTTATTTTGGCCAGCGCTCTCCCCGACAATTTTCTCATGCCTCCAGGACTGGCAATGAAAGGGTTAAAAGCAACACCTGACTCCTCATTTTCCTCATTTGGACTTATGTTGCATCCCTGACCCCTACACCACCATGGGGAACATAACAGTCACTTTATAGTATGTCAGAAAAAGTCATAGTATACTATGTCAAAAAAAACTGCTAAAGAAGGCACACTATGGTATTTTGAATTTTTTTTTTTTAAATAAAAAAAATAGTCAAACTATATTTTGTTGTTGAAAAAAGACATACTATACCCTGACTGCTTTTTACATACTATACTATTACTTTGAGTTTCCATTCATGAAAAGCCTAAATAAGGATGATTTACTGCAGATGATATCATATGAAGTTCATATGATCAGCTCCTCTCTCACCTGTAGAGTCAGCTGATCAGCCTGCAAACTAAAACGCACACATTTAAACCAATAACAATAAACAACTATATCAAATATAAAACACATGCCTGTCAAGCTAGCTCGACCCCCGGGGCTCAGTTGTACTTACGTGTTCTCTGTTTCATCCTTGTTGGTCCACGGTGAAAATTCACAACATGAAATTTTGAAGATTGCAAGTAACGAACGCAACACTCTCCCAGTTAATGAACCCTCACACACACTTTCACAAACACTTCTGTGTGGCGTACCTTAGGTGGGGTTTGAGCACGCAGCTACTGATCAGCAGTTGATGACCTTCACTGCTGGACCATCTCTGAGGCCAATCAGTACTAAGAACCAGAGAGACAAATAAGATCAGACTGAAGCAACAGAAACTTCATCAAACTGACAAACTGTCTCACTGTTCCGTGTGAGTCACTTCATTTCTCAGAATCCTCACAGCTCAGTGGGTAGACAAACTGATCCTTAGTCAGATGGTTATGGGTTCAAATCCCACCTAAGTTCTGTTTGTCTTTTCCTTCTGTTTCATAAAGGTGTGAGAAATTTCAGCTGACATATGACTCACTTCTCTGTGTAGTTTACCTGTCGTGGTGTTCTTTACATGTGAAGGTTTTTACACTCTAAAAATACTTGATGTCATTTTTAATTCATGTTAAAGTTGTAAAAAGGTAAATCTGAACGGATTGTTCTCCACTACAATATCCCAGGCTTAACTGAGAGCCTGCAGATGATCCATTCAAAGCCCTCAAAGGACAGCTTTACTCTTTAATAAGTCATATGCAGGTGAAGGTCACATGATCAGCTCATCTATTATCTACAGAGTCAGTTGATCAGCCTGCAGACTTGAACACAGCCTTTGATTCTACCGTCTATGTCTCCATCTACTGGCTGAATACTGGTACTGACACTGACACACATTTTTCTAAACATGATAAACTGTGAAGACTGTCTGGACTGGAGGACAAATTCAACGTCCATGTTTACACAGTATTGTCCCCTGTCATGAGACACTGTGGGGACATCCACTCATTTCATTCTTCTTCTTCTGTGGCCAAAAACTATTTCAAATCCAAATAACACATTTAGAGTCTGATTCAAATCTTTTTTTAAGAAAAATAAAATAAAATGAGTCATTACTGAAGAAATCCAGAAAAAAACATTGATGGAACAGCTGATTCCAAACTTTATATTTTAAAGGAACCAACCGAAGGAAGTAGTGCACAGAGTAAATGAAACCCTTTAAACCCTGATTATTTTTGTTCCTAACTGCACTTCCATTATTTCACTGATTACTGTAAAACTTCAGTTTAACACCCAGTCCCTTTAACCAGACACATGTTGACCAATAAAGGCCCGTCTCAATTAGAGGCCTGGTCTGGTTGCCAAGCAGTTCATTTTCTTTATACAAGTTCTTCGGATGTTTAAACCCGGGTTGTTGTCTACCTCAAATGATGTGTCCATTCCTGGATTACCCTGTAAGTTATTCATATTCCTTCAGTCTGTCGGGGTCCTCAGGTCAAAAGGTTCATCCATAAAAATGAATCCAAGTTGTGAGGATTGTTTTATCAGGACAAAGTGGTTTTGTGTCGGTGTTCCCAGTGCTGTAACTCTCTCTGATGCTCCGTCTGTCAGAGTTAGACCAAATTAATGACTCATAATTTATATGTTATCTGGAGCCTAATTCTTAAAGAACTAATATTCAGACTGGTTTAAAAACACTTGGACTGTATTTCCTGATCTTTGCTGAGCAGCAGTTTGTGTGACAGGAATTAAAGGCCTGTCTCAAATACAGGCCTGTTGACTTCAGTCAGTGAAGCTATTAAGTGAAGTTTCACTGTATTTTTGTTCTTCTTTGCTCTTCACTTCCATTATTTCACCACAGATTATATGTGCATGAATCAGTGGGTTGAATCAGCGGCCCACAGATTCAGCAGAGATGATAAACGCCATCTCAGGTGGATCAGATGAAGATTATCTGCCGGCGTGGTTTCACAGCGACGATAACTTCAGACTCTTCAGGCTCCTTGTTGGGACGAAGCTCAAGTGAGGACTCACCTGAGGAGACAAAACTGTGATGAGTCATGGTTAAAATATCAAATATCTACAGTCAGACCGCCGTAAACGTTCCTGATCACACTCCTGCTCCTGAGAGGATCAACTGCTTTTATATTAATGACCCTGTGACCTTTCCTCTGGCGCCACCCACAGGACAAACTCTACATCTTTAGCTCCAAGAAAAGTCAAATCACCACGACAAACTCATACATACCGTGTAATCCATCAGAAGGGAAGCTGTCTTTAATTATTCCAGGACATCGTGATGAGGGCCGAGTTTCTATCATATCTAGACCTGAAGGATCTGCACCTCCTTTTGCCTCCATCGTTACAGCTCTGTAAGACAGAGAGGACGGTCAGGTGTGTCGGCTCCACCGAGGTCAACACTGTGTCGATATTTAGCTTTTTGTGTAGTATAAATATATGAATTTTATATGTTATACTTGTGCGTTACTGTGTGGCAGATACATTAAAACTTTACACTTCAACAACAACAACAACAACAACAACAACAACAATGCTGTGGTTAACAATAACTTTATTATTATGGTGTGGGAGAGATCATGTTTGGGCCCAGTTACGCCCCAGTAAAAAAACAGCTGCTTTTTGTGGCACTATCGCAACAGGAAACGCATCGATACCTCGGCTGTGCAACACTTTATACGCAACTCACCTCCACCAGTGCGGCTCACACATTAATGCATCAGCGTTAATAATCCCTTTGATATCTAAACATTAAGACCGTGACAGGAAGCACAGTGAGAACTTTCATCTTTGTTACTTTAAGATTTACGTTGTTGTATACGAGTGTTTCCTCCTCCCTCTGACCTGAGAGCAGCTTTGCTCCTCTGTGAGGCGCAGCTCCACTTCACACTTCAGCTAGATCTCGCCATCCTTCCTGGAGAACTGGAACATGTTGAAAGAGAAGGAGTTGGACGTTCCCTCGTCGCTTTCCTCCTCCTGCTCCTCCGTCAAGTCTTCGCCACATCTGCTCAGAAACAGGAAACCACACATGATGACATCAGCAGCTGATCCTGGCAGCCACTGACAGAGTCTCACCTGCCAACGATGAGGTCATATGGTGAAACTCCATCAGCTGACTGCTCTCTGGTTGCATGGCAGGATCTGGTCACCATGGCGACCTTGCTGTCATCCAGCCCTGTCGTCACCCAGATCTTCTGGAGTCCATAACGTTATCATCCAGTCCATCAACCAAACGTATCTTTCTATCACGTAAATGTTAAAACAAGGTGAGGTTGAAGCACAGGGGCTGACATGGTGAATAAATGTATGTGTGTGTGTGTGTGTGTGTGTGTGTGTGCTGGTCTGGATGTGTAAATATGCAACCCTCTGTTACACCTTCTGCGCACCCGACTGAGACTCGTCATGACTTTGCCGTGGCTTCGCAGGGAAGTGACGAGCAGAAACAGCATCTCTTTTGTGCTTGTTGAGAGCACGTGTCAACCTGCCGCCAAAGCCAACGCCACAAATATATGATGACATTCAAAGCTGTGTTTGAAAACCTCAACTGATGCTGCAAATGTAAAAAAAGAAGTGTCATTCAGTACAGCGCTGGTGTTATCTGTGTTTAGCTTACAGAGCCCTTCCTGGTCACATGACAGTGTCGTGTGAACATAGAAATGTGTGATGAAAGTGAGTCTTGTTTTTAGTTTCTTCCTTACTGAACAGACATGCAGTCGAACACAGTGCCGTCGTCTGTTTGCTCAGCATCACAGCTAGGGGGAGACACACAGCACATTAAACTTGAAACCTCAATCAATAACATCAATGCTGGATTTATACTTCTGCATCGAATCAACACCGTACCTACAGCATAGGCTGAGCATCAACGTGCACCTCCCCAGAGATGTAACTCCACAGTGTCACAGTGACGCAGACCTCCTGTCTGTCTCTGTGAGCTGAAACCATTTCCCTCAGTGGAAACAAAGCTTTGATTTACTTTAATTTCACAGATAAGAAACAATAAATTGTGAAGACAATAAAGCCTCCACACACTGTGTGTGATTTATCCTGGCTGAAATATGAGCAGAGGAAATCTCTGCTAGCTGCTAGGCTAATTTATACAATGTAAAATGCCATAGGCTTGTGCTAATAACGTTAGCATGTTGTATTTGTGGGGAAAATGTGTCCAGATAAAGACAAGTGTTTGTCTGTGAATGCTGCGAGTTATAGTGAAGCTGATTTGTGTTTGAAACTGTCTCTATTAAGCCATGTTTAATGTGTGTTTAATGTGTGTTTCCTTTGTATTTGCTAAAAATAAAGTTCTTCTGACAAAAGACTGTCATTTCTTTATAAGTGGGTTTTTTGATATAATGAATCCTCAGCATTCAGAATTGAGTTTACACATTACATTCTCATTACGTCATAAAAACTCACTCGTCTTCAGGTCTGTGCCGTTAGTGTCCACAGTCATACCTGTAAATGTTAGATGTTCTGTGGGGTGTATGGATTCAAACAGCCAGGCTCCAGGCCTGGATGGTGTTTCAAACATGCAGGATGAACTGGAACCTGGTTCATTACCCCAAAACCTAATGGGTAAAAAAGACACATTGATACTGTTTCATAAGTCAGCAAATAAAGACTCAGGAGACAACATCACTGCATTGGGGGAGCAGCCGACAGGGAAGGACGACAGTCATTGAGACGCACCTAGGAAGATGGAGAAGTCAAATTTCCCAGAGCTTGAAATGTATTACCCCGAGAGAGCAGCTGGAGGTGGAGTTAACCTTGGTGGTGTTTAGGGTTCCCAACTTGAATCCAAGGCTCTGGGATGGAAGGAGTCGAGCAAACTTGGGTCTTAGGTTTCGCTCCAAGGCGGAGCCAGCTGTCCTCGTCTGGTGTAGAGAGGCCTGTAGAGTGGATCGCTTCACCTCCAGACCACGAAAACAGGCTTCGTCACCATGACTGCCCATGAGGGGGGAGGTGTTCTGACTACGCTGTTGCTACAGATGTTAGATCATAGATTAACTTGTTCTTCTCCCCGAGTTCCACTTTCAGGTCGCAACCAACACACAGCCACGATCATTAACAAGACCGCTTTATCACGAGCTTGATTAGAATTATCTCCAAAACAAAAAACAAAAACCCTGAAACTGCTAGCCTAGCCGCAGGCTAAAGACAAGGCATAGCAGGAGTCAAGGTAAGTTAGTCAAGGAAAGGATCAATACTGTTTGTTTTCATCTCTTGTTAATTTTTCACTGGGCCTCGTTGGGCTCAACACATTGTGACTTTGCTAGCTTGGATGTAGCCTCAGAAGAAACAAACCCTGTTGGTGTCTGTGAGCTTAAAATGAAAGCGCTCGACTGTAACATCTCAGTACCTGCGCTCATTGTGGAAGGCCGGGGTGATGACTCGGTCATGGGAAGCAATGTCATAAAACATCTGATTCATGTGCACAACCTCAAAGCTATGCCCTGTCTGCATGTGTGTCTCATGATCCATAAAACATTATCATTTATTTATTTATTGTTAACACAAAAACCTTTAAACTTTGTTACTGGAATTGTTTAAATATAAACAAGGAGGTTTTTGTGATGATTTATCAAATGTAAATCAGACATACACACCTCAAAATAATACATTAAATATAATGTGGCTACAGGCATTTGGCTCTTTCATATCAAGTATTCATTGAGGATATTTACAGCTGTGCATTTCACAGTGTTTTAGAACAACTGGTTATTAGCAGAAGAATGAGGTCTATTTCTGACATAAAGTCACTCAGCTGGTAACTGGCCAACACAGATTTTCACCTGTATAAAGCAACCAAAATAAAGTTGTTGTTTTTTCTTTAATGAGGAAAGCTAAGATAATTGTCATATTAAGACAAAAGAGATGAAAAAAAACATCAAAAAATACCCATATTAACATTTTTTCAGTGTATCAAACATTTTTTTTAAAAATATATCCTTGCTTTAAAATATCATCAAAGAGTCATTTTTCTCAACCTTTAAAGGGGTAGTTGGTGCCGTGCACTGTATTACTCCACTGGCTGCAATTAGCAACGAAGACGAAGTGTTAGTTGTGTCTTCCATAAATCTCTGACAGTCTGACCCAAACAGACCTGTGGAGTAATACAGTGTGCAGCAGCAGAGGAAGAACACAGAGGTTTTGTTGTTAAGATAGAGCAGTCTGACAGCGAGGTAAGGCACTGGAAAAATCCACAATATAGTGTCCTCTCACACTGATAGGTGAGCCTCTTTTAAGATGGCTAAACCACGTTTTGATATCAACCCCCATCCACAGCAATGTCACTGAGCTTCCCTGTTGGGACTCCTGCCTGCTGTCCCAAACTGGGGGCAAGCTGACCGCCATCTACTGACTATAAATACATACCTCATACAGCCCCACTTCATAAATCCCAAACTATCCCTTTGACTAAACATTCATCCTCAAATAACGACATCACAAATTACAAAAAGATCAATTCTGCCGACTCATAATATTGACAGAACAGTTATGGCTCTGTTTGTTTTGCCACATTACAAAAAATAATTTATTCGTGATCCCAACAGAACAATCTGATGTGGGGTGTCAATCACAAATATGAGCACCATGAAAGTATAGTACCTCCAGAACAAGAGATACAGTCACATGCAAAAGTTTGGGCACCGCTGGTCTAAAATTTCGTTTGCTGTGAACAGTTATGTAAGTAGAGGATGATCTGATCTCCAAAAGGCATGAAGTTAAAGCTGAAACATTTCTTCAATAACCTTAACCACCTTAACAGGTGTCCCTTTGCTCACTGGGTCCAGAAAGTGTCCACAGGACATGTCTCCAAAAAGCATCAGGCTTCTGTCGATGTCCCTTCACAAACCTGTGAGTCTGAATTTAGTGGTGAGGACACAGAAAAGGTTTTCTTCTGATGACTCTTCCATCAAGGTCATACCTGTCCAGGTGTGTCTGCACAGTACAATAGTGCACCACCACTCTTCCTGATTGTTGGGACAAGGTTTCAGGAGTCAGTTGAAATTAGCATCACCTGGCCTTTCCTAACGATGACTGTGAACAAGCCAGAGCCCTAACAACCTGATTAAGGTCTGAGACCCTGGTGACAGTTGTCTGAGAGCTCAAATGTCTTGGGGTGCCCAAACTTTTACATGGTGCTGCTTCCTTTGTTCACTCTAAATTGTACAAAACAAAAATAATACACTGATCTAGCATGTTTCATCTTTACCTTCATGTCTTTTGAAGATCAGTTCATCTTCTACTCACTGAACTACTCACAGTAAAAGAGTTTTTGGCCAGGGGTGCCAGAACTTTTGCAGCCACTGTAAGTCATGATCTCCATATAATTATTATCAAACATTGCTGGCAGCTCTTGGCCTCCATATAAACTGACTACCTCAATCACAGTATTAGTACTCCAACTGCAGTGATACTTTCATTTTTAACATGAAACACAAGACAGTTATTCTCTGATGAGCACAGCTCCAGCACGCTGACCACCAGTTCACCATGTTTCAAACTTGTGTTTGTCAAAGCATGTTCTGTCCACAATCTTGTTCCCGAAAAGTCTGAAAAACACCAAAGCAGAGACAGAATAATATGTGTAACAGCGTTCATTCAACTGATGTAAAATTAGGAATGATCTCTGTGTTAGCCTATGATGTCTCCATAAATGCTTACCTCACAGTGTGAATGGAGGGGTTGGTGGAGACCAGTTGGAGTAACGTGTCAGTTGAAGCATCAGTGACGTTATTGTGACTCAGACTGTGAACAGTGACACAGAGGTACATTTATTACTGTGCGTTCTATCAGCCGGCTGCTGCTGGAGGCAGAGCAGGTACCGTCCAAGCACACGTTATGTTCACTTGTGTTTCAGTCTGCTCAGACCAGCTCGTCACGAGACACCTCAGACCTCTCCCAAATCACTACAGCAACAAAAAACAACTTATGTTTTGCTTTTGCTTCTTCAGTCAGTCAAAATCCTCTGGTCATCACCAGGTATGTGCACCGTATCATCTCTAATGAAGCACAGCTGAGTATCTGCAGTAATTATTTCAGTTTGCTCACCCTGCAGCATAACTGACCGTCCTCTACACATAGAGCACATAGAGTTTTGATGGAATATAAAACTGTACAATAAATGTATGAAGTCAAAAAATAAGTTGCTTTCAGAAGTTGTTCCAAATAAGAGTGAGTCGGCGTGAACTAAGAGGAATTTAGATGTTTCAGAAAAACAAAGTTTAGAGCAAATGCAAAACAGAAATGTGTAACAGTCAAATGAGAGAATTTGTCTTGAAAATGAAATGAAAATGTGTAACACGCTTTTGTAAATATTTCAAAAATAAGATTATCAAAAAATACAAAACTGAGGCATGAACACTACTGTGCATGTCTACGAATTATTGTTCAGGACTTTTGGTTTACAGTGGCCTGCAAAAGTTCAGGGATCCTTGGTCAAAATTTATTTTGCTGTGAAAATGATTACCTGATCTTCAAAAGGCATGAAAAGGTGTCATCAAAATGTACAATTTTAGAGTGAATTACAGGGAAGGAGCACCGTGCAAAAGTCTGGGCACCTCAAGACATTTGAGCTCTCAGACAGCTTTTCCCAGGGTCTCAGACCTTAATGAGCTTGTTCACAGTCATCGTTAGCAAAAGCCAGGTGATGCTAATTTCAACTGACTCCTGAAAGCTTGTCCCAACAATCAGCAGCCATGGGCTCCTCTAAACAGCTGCCCAGCACTCTGAACACTAAAAGACCTGATGAAGACGAGAAGAAGATAGCAAAGTGTTTTCAGGGAGCTGTTTCCTCAGTTGGTCACGTCAGTAAGAAATGGCAGTTAACAGGAACTGTGGAGGTCAAGCTGAAAACTCTCTGAGAGAGCTGCTCGTAGGATTGTTAGAAAGGAAGAGTGGTGGTGCACTGTTTTACTGTGCAGACACACCTGGACAGGTATGACCTTCATGGAAGAGTCACCATTAGAAAACCTTTCCTGTGTCCTCACCACTAAATTCAGCATGAGCACAGGTATGTTTGGACAGAAAACAGGGGGGCGGATGGATGATGCTTTGGGCTTGTGTTGCAGCCAGTGGCACGGGGAACATTTCACAGGTAGAGGGAAGAATGGATTCAGTTAAATTCCAGACATCACAGCATCTGTAAAACAGCTGCAGATGAAGAGAGGATGGCTTCTACAACAGGATCAACAATGATCCTAAACACACCTCCAGATCCACAATGGACGACCTCAAGAGGAGCCAGCTGAAGGTTTGGCCACGCCCCTCACAGTCCCCCGACCTAAACATCATTAAACATCTGTGGATAGAGCTCAAAGAGCAGAGCATGAAGACGGCCCAAGAATCTCACAGAGCTAGAAGCCTTTTGCAGGAAGAATGGCTGAAAATCCTCCAAACAAGAACTGAGAGACTCTGAGCTGGATACAAGAAGTGTTTAGAAGAAGGGGGCGCTACTGAGCACTGACCATGCAGGGGGCCCAAACTTTTGCTTCAGACCCTTTTCATTTTTTGTTATTTTGAAACTGGAATAGATTAAAATTAAAAGTTATCTTGTTCAAAATATCTCAGAAATGTTTCATCTTTAACTTCATGCCTTTTGGAGATCACTTCATCTTCGACTTACTTACCTTCTCACAGTAAAAGTAATTTTGACCAGGGGTGCCCAAACTTTTGTATGACACCGTATATAATATACATACTATAATATATACATACAGTCTGCATGAACTTGCTTTGTCGCTGTTCAAAAGTAACGCCATGTTGTGAAGGCTGTCAAACGGTTATTTTTTGAAATCATGATGAATCACATTTTTAATAATATGTTTATAATTCCATTATTTTGCATTTCAAAACAGTTTTGAAGTTCATATTAATGATTAACAAACACCAACTGTCACCTGAGAGAGCAGTGTTTGTGTCCTGTAAAATTATTAAGCCAAACCTTGTTCTCTTTTTGAGACTGTGCGTAAACATTACATTTCCTGAAGTGCATCTTGAAAGAACCTGACATGGTGTCGAGTACCTTGCACGTAGTATGTGGACTTGGAAAGTCCATGACCATATTGATATTCTTAAAGGTTTACACTGTTCCAGATGAGAATGTCCAGTTACTGTAGGATAATTTCCTCAGTTAATGTGACAGGGCTTGGACTTTTCAGGAGTTTCAGTTTAGTGTCTGATTCATACAGTGTCAAACTATTGTCCCCCGACAGTATGACACACGCCTGGCCACAACATGTCAACCTGAAGACACCTCCTTGTTACATCATATACTTGTGCGGTGGTGTGTCTGTGTCACTCTGCAGTTACACCTCAAAACCCTGTTCGGCGGTGGGGTTTCTGTGAAGTGCTGTAAAGTTCGACTTAAAGATTAAACATGACTTAATAGAGACAGTTTCAAACACAAATCAGCTTCACTATAACTCGCAGGATTCACGGACAAACACTTGTCTTTATCTGGACACGTTTTCCCCACAAATACAACATGCTAACGTTATTAGCACAAGACGTTTTACATTGTATAATTTAAAACTACGGTTCAAAACATGGAGGTTCAGGCTGGTTATTGTCAGTTTTGTGTTAGTTTGTGTGTTACACATCAAGAGGCCTGATGTATTTTGCTATTGAGGTTTAGGCATGGAATATCCTGTGACGCATATATAAGGCATCATGACAGTGAACAGACTTGAGTGTTTATCTTTGAAGGAACATTGTCCTCCAGAAAGCCGTCTTGCTGTCGTCTCAGCTCTTTAAACTGTGAGAAGCTGACATTACCGGCTCTTTTCAAAGCGCGCACAGACTCGACCTGTTGCTGTAACACATTCTCAAATACTCACTCCAGGACTTGTACTTTGTGCAGATGTGCGCTGAGCATGAGCAGCAGCTGGTCAGTGAGCCGACAGTGACTGAGGTCCAGCTCTGTCAGCTCTTCACACGAGTCCAGCATCAGGGCTAAAGCTCCACAGGCCCTCTGATCCAGTGTGGAGTGACTGAAGTCCAGCTCTCCACCCAAGGCTCTACAGAGGGACACTGCCCGTCTCACTGTGTCCCTCTCACTGTTCACAGGAACCAGGGACACCAGCTGGAGGAGGACAGCTTTGCTGGCTCTGAACATGAGAAACAGAGTGAAGAGCAGACTGTGACGATGCAGAAACATGAACGAAAGCAAGCTTCTTCTCTGGTTGCAGGCATTTCATGGTCTTCCTCACCTGAGGCGGACTCTGTTTAGAACAGGAAACAGCAGGTCCAGTCCGCTGTCCTCCACCTCACAGTCCTGCAGGATGACCTGTGTGTCCTGGCTGCTGTGTCTCAGGACGGCAGAGACGGCCCTGCAGTCGCCAGCAGTCAGACTGAGAGTCTCCCTCTGATCCAGCTCCACACAGGAGGAGCAGGACAGATCCAGCCTGTGCTGCACAGTCCTGAGCAGGTCGACTGCTGCTGCCCCCTGCTGGACGTCAGAGGCAGCACAGCAGTGGACCAACCTCAGCAGCAGGCTCCTGTCAGCACTGGAGGGAAAAATTCAATGAAGATTTTAATAAATATTAGAACCATATAGTTTCACTGATCAGTTACCAGAATGTTCTGCAGGTTCAGATTTACTCCAAATAAAAGACACAAATAATGTTACTGTAAAACTTCAAAAATAGCCCGGGCTATCATCACGTACATCAACAGGCCTGTATTCAGGAGAGGCCTCTAGTTCCTTTCAAACAAACTGCAGCTCAGCAAAGATGGGAAATACAATCAAATTGTTTTTTAAACCAGTATGAACATTATTTGTTTAAAAATTAGGCTTCAGATAATATATCAGTTATGAATCATGAGGGCCCGAGCACCAAGCGGAGCGAGGACCTTATTGAAATGCAAGGAATTATTATTATTTGATTTGATTTAGCTCCGAGAGAGAACACTTCAGAGTTAGGACACTAAGGCACCGAGGATTACAGCACCTGGCATACCGACACAACTCCACGTTATCCTGTTAAAACAATATTCATAACTTAGAATAATTTTCATGAAAAACCCTTTTGATTCTTTTGATCTGAGGACCCGTACGCACTAAAGGAATATGACTAACTTACAGGGTAATCAGGGAACCGACACATATTCTGACTTTACGACAGCTTCAGAGGAAACGTAGGGAGTCACCGTGTTATTTTTCATGTCTCTTATTTACCATGCTTTTAAACCTCAATGAATTATGGTCGCCTTTGTGTTCATGTTTTTAGTAAAATGAACTGATGTCTGAACTGTGAAAAATGTAACCGAGCTAATGATGTGTATCATCTTCATATTGCCAACATTTTTAAACATTTATATTTGTACGCTCTTAGCAACTGACTAAAGTTAGCTCAAGTCAGTAGTTTTATACATCCAGAGAACTTCTATAAAAATGAGCTGCTTGGCAACCAGACCAGGCCTCTAACTGAGACCGGCCTAAGTAGGGAAGTAAATGCCTGTCGGGGCCTTTAACTGAAGTTTTACAGTAATTAAAGGATAATTGTTATTTGAAAATTATAATCTTATTATGACAGCTTTTGTCATCACGTTAATAGAGAAGATCTGTGAACATGATGTCATCGCTTACAAGCATTCTGATTGGTCAGGAAACAAGCAGTCAGATGATCAGACAGGGCAGAAACAAACCTTGCAGTTAGACAAAGTAATTTAGAAGAGAAAACAAAGGTAAAGTTATGACTCAAACATCCGTCACACTAAAAAGACAAACGTCCTGTTTTAACGTCGTCCCACTGTACTGACCGCTGTTGTGCATGTCTGACATCTCAAGGCTCACTTTCAGTGTGACTTCCACATAAAGTGGTTTAAAAGTGTTGGTTTGTTTCCAACCTGTCTGATTCCTCGTGTTTGTCGACCCATCAGACGTCTTTTCAGCTCCATGCTCACAGACCTCAGCCGTTAACTTGGTGAGTACATTGTGATTCTAACTGATAGAGTGACAGACAAAACTACTACGAACCAATCGTATATTATATTATACTAATGAAAGAAGACCCACCCAGGGCACCAATGTCTGACCTGAGCTGAGAAACTCTGTCCAGTGTAAAGAGGATGGACTCTGTCTGCCCTGCTGGTATGGAGCTCCACAGGAGGTTTAGTTTCACTCTGACACTGTGTCTGAGGGTGAAGAGCAGAGCAGCACAGTCCACTGAGTCCATCTCTCTGCAGCTCAGGTTGATCACATGATCAAATGACCTCAGTAAACTGGGTATAATGGGACTGGCACGAGCGGCATAGATCTCTCTGATGGCAGTCAACACAAAGCTGGGGCTGAGCCTGAAACCAGGACACTTTGTTTAGTATAAAACAAGCCACAACAGCAACACATGGAAAAGAATAAATAGGACAAACTGTAACGTGATCACCTTTTAAACACAATCCTGTGCAGAAAGGGAAGCAGACGTGTGATGCTCCTCTGTAAGGAGCTGTTCTTCCTCAGGTCCACAGTGAAGGTCTGAGATGACGACTGCTGCAGCAGATAGTGAAGAAGCTCCCAGTTCACACAGCAGGAGGTGAGGTCTCCACCAACCTTACTCAAGAAGAACTGGGTCAAGTCCTCGTCCTGGATTTCATGGAGGAGGAAGAGTAGCTGCTGGAAGATCTCCTCACTCAGTCTGCAGATAAAAATGTAAGAATATATGTCAGAAATTAAATGAATACATTTTCATTCATTAGTATGTGTTTATTAGGCTCAGGAAAGACTTTTACTTGACTGTCAGAGGGCCATCATGAAGCAGCAGTGGAATGACACCCTGAGCAGGAACACAGAACTCAGTCAGGTCTAACCGTCTGACTGTCCAGCATCTCAGCAGGGACGCCACATTACTGACAACCTTCAACAACACCCTCTCTGATGGTTTGGCTCTCTGAGGGGAGAGAGAAAGCTCTTCGACAGTCACTGGACAGACCACTCTCCCTCCTCTTACCCATCGACACAGGAGCAAGGCCATGTCATTGGAAAGCCTGAAAATGAAGACGACCGTGAAAGAAGCAGATCTGACATTAATTATTGTCACCACGCACTAAACATTTAAACTGGACAAGACGGTGCTATCAGGAGGAAAAACAGTAATTATATGAATCTGTACCTCAGACTGTGAAGACGTGTTGTACGTCTGAAGAGGACGGAGGCTCCTCTGACAGATATCTTCCGCGGTGTGAGGATGAGATTCGCATCAGATCCACAAAGTACGAGGACTCTTCCCACAGTGCGGCAGGTGTTCAGGTGCAACTCCCCTGTTAACAGCAGGGTGAACCCCAGCAGCTGCAGCAAAGAGGCCAACTGCTCGGCCTCCTCTCTGGATCTCACAGACATTAATGTGCACACCCTCTGGAAGAACTCTGGACCACAGCTGAAACACAATAATATGGCAGAAGTGTGAAAACAGCAAAGGTAAAGTACAAGACATACTGTGTTAAAAATCATTGAATGTACAATGTAATTCAACAAAGATTAGACTTTGAAAAACACATACATTAGGACAAAATAGTCCATTTCTATGTGTGTTATTAGCTGTGATGATATTTTGATGTAAAACAGTAAGAGAGACCATCACTGGTGCTGAAGAAGAGCTGAACTCCTCATCATCAACACAATGTTCATGGTCTCTGTTGCTTACATTGCTGGAGCTTGTTGGATCACATCATTATAGCTGAGTCTCTCTTTACTTTTTACTGACTGCACAGATGACTGATGAAAACAGCCTCAAAGGAACAAACTTGGTGCTTGATGGAGTAAACACAAATCAGTTCATGGGAGATGAGCAGCACTCTGTCACAGTGTTGCTGAGGGTGTTTGACCTGCACAGAACTCTGGGTAATTTAGGAAGAAGTACATCTGGGTGCATGGAATAAAGACATGCCATCTATAAAACTAAACACAGTGACAATTGAAAATGTACCTTCACCTTAAAACTACCTGTGAGCTGCTGTAGATGTAAGAACACAACTTGACAAATGTGCACTGAAGTCACATGAAGAACAATTCATTTACCTGAGCTGTGAGATATAAGGCACACACTGTAGGAAGCTCCTCACTTCACTCTCTTCATCTGACCAGCCTCTCAGCTCCACTTGTTTCTTCTCTGATTGGAGTTTCAGCACTTCCAGGAGGATGGAGGGCTTTCTCTCTGAGAGGTCTATGACCCAGACTGCAGGAGCTGACTGGAAAACTGACTGTACTGATGGAAGGACACTCAGGCCTGTTTGAGTCTCATAGTCCTTCAGGTGAGAGTACAGATCCAGCAGGAAATCACTCTGATATTTATCATCATCATCAACTTCATCAAACCTGTCACTCCAAGGGAATGTCTGATATGAGCACAGTGATGATAACAGCTCCAGTATCTTCTCTCCTGTCTGCTGTTCTCTCTCTGCTGCTGCACAGAACAGATTCCCACAGACCTTGACTGCACCTGAGTCTCGACACCGGCGAGAGAAACTGCAACAAGAACAGAACATTTTGTCATGATTTGATGTTGACAACAGAAAAAGAGCCGTGCCTCACTGATACAGAGTGTATCTGCTAAACACCTACAAATACCTGCTAATTAGCATAATACAGTAAAATCAATCAACCTATGGTAATGTAACAGTGCTTTGATGGGGCTGTATGTGGACTTTGAAAGACTCTTATAAAATGAACATACTGATCATTTGTTTGAAGGAACCATTTACATCATGCTCTAAAGGTGTATCCTCACCTCTGTAGTAAAACACATTATGTTAGACTGATAAACTGATCCTGAATCAGCAGGTTGGCTGAAAGGCAGACTTGACCCACAAGTTTTACCATCATCTTGTAAAACTATCAAACTTCATACAGTACTAGAGGAACAACATGAAGAGCTCTCATGGTAAACTGATCACATCTTGATGACATGGAGATTAATTACAATATTGCTCATAAACCACCTGAATAAAATGCTCTCAATCACTCCTCTAAATCATTCATCCTTCAAACATCCTGCTCACTTACACTTCAGTTATTGGCTGAAAGGAATGTTTGATCCACATTATTTATGAATCAGTTAGCTCCAAAGCCTGAAATACTGGACCACAAGTTGTTATCTGCATCACTCTGTAAAACTCTATAAAACCTGAAGAGGAGCAGTGAGGCATAATTAGCATCTGCAGGGTTAACTCCCTCATGTCTTCATGACATGGTATTTAGTTTGAAAGGATAAAAAACACTTGTGAATAATCCTTTCATTCACTCCTCTGGATTATTCTCTGTTCAAACATCCTGCTCAGTCACTGCACATTGATTGGCTCTCCTGGAATCAAATCAGCCAATCAATCAGCAGCCAACCCAGCTTTCATGACCAATCACATTTTGTGACAGAATATGTTTCAGATTCAGTCTTCAAAAGGTGAACAACTTCAAAAATGTCTTCAGATGACTCAGACAGTAAATCCAACACTAACACATGGATGTCCTTAAAGAGGAACCATCATGTGTGGCTATATTTTAATGCAAGAAACTTCTGCTTCATCCCTGAGAATTAGGGGTGTCAAATTATCGTTAATTGTGAATAATTAATTACAGCCATATTTAAGGCGCTATGTTTTTGATTGCGTTACCTAATTTTTAATCTCTAACTGTACTGTTTCTGTATGCCACAGAGTTGCCTTTTATAAAATCCGTCTGTAGGCGTGCATTTATTGGGCTTCTTTGTGCTTGAGTTGTGGGAGAGCTGCAGCGCTACAGAGCAGAGCCCAGCATCAGCACTGATGACTATCCCCTGCAGTGGCCGTCTGCTCACTCAGGAGCCTATGAAAAGCTGTCCGCCCTAGCACGCAAGCATCTGACCTCCCCGGCAACCTCCGTGCCTTGTTTGCCGAAAAATTTGGGACAGTCCCGAAATCCAAGCAGTTGTCCTGAATCCTGAATCCTGCCCTGATTGTCCCCAAAATGACACTAGAGCAGAGTCTGGAGGAGTTATTGCCTGATAAAACATTAAAAACTGATCATGGTGGTTGAGTTGTCATGCAGCTCCCACCGGCTGCACATTGGCTGCAGCAGTTCCTACATGAATTATGGGTGTTGCAACAAGCAGAGTGTAGGAAGATGAAAGAAAGGTGGCATTCTAAGCATAAGAGACTATGCTCTATCTCACTGAGCTAATTAGCAAGAGACAACTCTGCAGTATGTATGTTTAAAACTTCTTCTAGCTCATTGTAGGAATTCTACAGCTGCAGTGATCAGTCAATAAATCAATAAGTCCAACACATAATTAATCCACAACTATTTCATGAGGGATTGATTGTTTCAGGCATCAGTGTTGGAGTTACCTTGGCAAATCTTGCTTTCTCATGGTTTTGGACCTTTAGTCAGACAAAGTGAGATGTTTGTGGGTGCCAGATTGGAATTGGGGAAAGGTAATATGAATTTTACATCATTTTATAGACAAACATTTAATATAGAAAATAACTGGAATGCTAATCAATAATGAAATGATTCATAGCAGAGATAGGCCTATTTGTAAAATTGTAAATGCACCATTACAGCTTCATTTTAAAAGGAAATCAACATTACCTTTCAGCAGCAAAACTGCACAAATAAAATAAAATTAGGCTAAGCAGAAAAAACAGGGAAAAGAGACAAGGGATAACAGGGAAAAGTGTTGATAAAGAGTATTTGTCTCTCTGCGAAACTGCCTGGATCATAATTATTTTAACCTTGGTAGTCTCTAATCCAGCATAGCATGATGCCTGAACATAGGACTGTCACATTAGAACGTCCGTTCTGCCTTAGCTGAGGCTTGAACTCACAACTTCTGAGACTGAGGTCCGTCTTCTATCTCACTGAGCTAACTGGCAACTGACAGTTCATGTGTGGCTTCACAGATTGACTGAGCCCAGCATCAGGGTGCCAGACAGCAGCCATCCATGCCATGGAAAAGCACATTTCAAAGTGAAAGTTCCAAAGCTGTAGCACATATGGTTGATTTGTTATGAATTTTCAAAGGTTTAACATTTAGAGGCTGCTGTAGCGCCACCATCAGGACTATTGTCTTGTGTTTCCAGTTGAGGACATCTGGCATGGGACTGGACCTTCATGAAAAGTTTCTCATATGGAAATGTTGCATGAGCTGAGGCTTGAACTGACAAGCTTCAACACCAAGAACCATCCTCTATCTCACTGAGCTAACTGGCAAACAGAAACGTCACATGTAGCTTCACAGATTGACTGAGCCAGTCACCTGTGTGTAAGACAGCAGCTGTTAGTGTGTAAAGGCAGATTTCACACGGCTGTCAAAAATTCAGTTCTTAAGACAAAAATCCCAAAATACACATATTGCATCTAGACAGCATGGAGATGTTGGTAATTTGTTTGTAACAATGATTGATTTGCTCCATCAGTGAAAAACTGATGTTTAAAAATGCCATTTTTACATTGACTCCAATTGTTCACATTAGAGCGAAATTCAAAATGCTGTAAAAAATTCAGTTTTTGAGATAAAATTCTGATATTTTCCAAACATCATCTACCATGACTCTAGAATTTTGTCATTTTTTTAATGAACATTGAAAATGTATTTAGCAAGAATTTGCAAGTATATGTTTACAGTACCGTTTACAGTCAAACATTTTGATGCACTGTAGGCTCAATTTTTGATAAATCAAAAATCTGAGAAACATAGTTTGTGTAGGACAGTCTGAAGATGCTCTGTAGCAAGTTTGGTGTCAACT
Organism: Epinephelus fuscoguttatus; assembly: GCF_011397635.1. Lineage (NCBI taxonomy): Eukaryota > Metazoa > Chordata > Actinopteri > Perciformes > Serranidae > Epinephelus > Epinephelus fuscoguttatus. The sequence continues at coordinate 944,381 of NC_064775.1, forward strand.
GAGCAAAAATTGTGGGAGGAGATAGGTTTAAGAAGTTTTACAGTTTTTGAAAAAAAAAAACAGAGTGATGAACTTCATAATTTTTAATAGGTTTAAATGTACAAAAGTTTCTTCAGTATTGGGGCTAGATTTTGTTGAAAGTTGCAAATCTGTAGCACATACGGTTGATTTGTTGTGAATTTTCAAAATTTTGAACTTTAGAGGCTTGCTGTAGCGCCACCATCAGGACTATTGGCCTGTTTTTGCAGCTGAGGATATCTGGCATGAGACTGGACCTTTGTGCAAAGTTTGGTGATTTTTTGTGCATGGGAAGTATGATTTCCTCAGAAGAAGAAGAAGAAGAAGAAGAAGAAGAAGAAAATGCAGCAGAACAATAGCGTCCTGGCGTTTAAGTATAGTTGAAGTAGTTTAAGTATCTCGGAGTTACTTTAGACCCAACTCTAACCTACAAAAAACATGTGAAAAAAGTAATCAGAACAGCTAAAGTCAATCTGAGCAACTTCAGACAAATACGATCTTGTTTAACTGAAGAAGCAGCAAAAATATTCATGCACTCTATGATATTTTCACATATTGAGTACTGCTCCATCATCTGGTCACTGACGGGTAAAACAATACTCAAACCTACTGAGTCTCTCTATAAAACAACTCTGAAAACTTTTGACAAAAAATCTTTCTCCTATCATCATTGTGATATTCTAACACGCCATAATCTACAGAGTTTTGACAATCTCATTACTTTCAAACGTGCATGTTGTGTGTATAAGAGCTTGAACGGACTTGCACCCCCACCCTTGAGTCAGTTTTTGAAACGTAAATCCACCAACAGTACCAACACTAGAGCAACTACAAGAGGAGACTGTGAAATCCCATTTAGGCGCACTTCCTTCTCACAGACTGCTCTATCAGTCAGAGGCAGCAAAATCTGGAACAGCCTGCCAACCTCCATGAGACACTGCTCTACCTTTCAAATTTTTAAAAGGCATCTGAAAGACTGGCTCAAGGCAAATCAGCAAATTAACTGACTGTACAGACCCTTTCCAAAAAATTAGAATATCATGGAAAAGTTGTTTCATTTCCATAATTCCAATCAAAAAGTTAAAATTTTAATGATTATAGATTCAGGGCCCACAATTTAAACGATTTCAAGTATTTATTTGTTTATTTTTACATAATCTGGGCTTCCAGCTCATAAAACCCACGAAAACAGGAATTCAAAAAATTAGAATACTGTGAAGAAATCAGCCCAAATTTTGCAGGACATGAATGTTTTAAACTGAGTGTCACACACTAATCATCTACTAAACTCAAAGCACCTGCACAGGTTTCCCCAGGTGTCATTAAATTGCTTCAGTTTGGTTCAATTGTCTCAGTTGGGTTCAATATGGGGAAGACTGCAGAAGACCATCATTGATACCCTCCATAGGATGGGTAAGCCACAAAAGTTCATAGCTAAGGAGGCTGGCTGTTCACAGAGTGCTGTGTCCAAGCATATCAACGGAAAGTCTAGTGGAAGGGCAAAATGTGGCAGGAGAAGATGCACCAGCAAAAGAGATGACCGTGGGCTTCAGCGGATTATCAAACAGAGAAGATTCAAGAATCTGGCAGAGATCCAGAAAGAGTGGAATGAGGCGGGAGTCACAGCTTCAAGAACCACCACATTCAGACGCATCCAGGAGATGGGCTACAACTGTCGGGTTCCTCGGGTCAAGCCACTTCTGAGCCTGAGCCAACGTAGGAAGCGTCTCAACTGGGCCAAGGAGAAGGAGGACTGGACTGTTGGCCAGTGGTCCAAGGTCCTCTTTCCGATGAAAGTAAAGTGTGCCTTTCATTCGGGAATCAAGGTCCAAGGGTTTGGAGGAAGGACGGGTGAGGAACAGAACCCAAGCTGCTTGAGGTCCAGTGTGAAATATCCACAGTCAGTCATGATTTGGGGTGCAATGTCCGGTGCAGGTGTTGGTAAACTCTGCTTTCTTAAATCCAATGTCACCGGAACAGTCTACCAGAATGTTTTAGAGGACTTCATGATTCCTTCTGCTGAGGATCTGTATGGAGATGCAGATTTCATCTTCCAGCAGGACCTGGCCCCTGCCCACACCGCCAGAAGCACCAAAACCTGGTTTGATGCCCATGCCATCACAGTGCTTAACTGGCCAGCCAACTCGCCGGACCTAAACCCCATTGAGAATCTATGGGGTATTATCAAGAGGAAAATGAGGGACACCAGACCCAAAAACAAAGAAGGGCTGACAGCAAGCATCAAGGAAATCTGGGCTTCCATAACTCCCAGGCAATGCCACAGGCTGATTGCCTCGATGCCACGGCGCATCGAGGCAGTGATTAAGGCAAAGGGATTCCCAACCAAGTATTGAAGAATGACATATCATTTTGAAAGTACCATATTTTGATTGATTTGATGTGATCCTAATTTCTTTCTTTTTTTTCTGCAAAAACTGAGAAGTAAATGGTGATTTCTTCACAGTATTCTAATTTTTTGAATTCCTGTTTTCGTGGGTTTTATGAGCTGGAAGCCCAAATTATGTAAAAATAAACAAATAAATACTTGAAATTGTTTAAATTGTGGGCCCTGGATCTATAATCTATGAAAGTTTAACTTTTTGAATGGAATTATGGAAATGAAACAACTTTTTCATGATATTCTAATTTTTTGGAAAGGGTCTGTATATAGCCCCCCATGTCACTGCACATGACCCCCCCTGGACATGTGCAGTGACATGGGTAAATCTGCACCTCATGATAAACACCACAGCACTTTACAAATGTACCACCCTCTCAGTCCATCTTAGCACACTCCAACAAGAAATCCTGTTCTGGTCTCTGCATTGCTGCACCTCCATCCCATTTATCCTCCCCTGACAGTTTCATCTCTCCCAATTTAACTTAATGTCATTTAATTAAATTTAGACCTTTACTGTGACGACTTTTATGGGCACTGCAGCACTTTATAACTTCATATATCACATACACTATGCCAGTGACTCATGGACTTGCATTGTTTCGTCTATTCACTATCCATAGCCTCTCGATCAACTATTTTGCACTGTATCACATTGCCCTGTACGCATTGGTTTTTCGTTGTGAATTAGTGTCTCTGTTTGTTTTTTGTTTTACATATTATGACTTTTGTGTCCCTGTGTTTGTATTTTTTTAATGGCCTGAGGTCTTTTTAACATCATGCCGGAGGACTGCAGCTGAAAATTAGCCTTTGGCTAACACCCGCACATTTACAGCAATGTTCATTAATGTGCACTGTCCTCTATAAATAAAAATGAAAAAAATGAAAATGAAATTTTGAGATGAGATTAAAAAGGAGATGAATTACATCTATTAATTACAGATCATAATTAATTAATCTCTCCATTGTTTTAATCTCTTGACAGCACTACTGAGAATATTTAACTGTTAAACAGAGAGAGACCATCACTGGTGCTGAAGAAGAGCTGAACTCCTCATCATCAACACAATGTTCATGGTCTCTGTTGCTTAGATTGCTGGAGCTTGTTGGATCACATCATTATAGCTGAGTCTCTCTTTACTTTTTACTGACTGCACAGATGACTGATGAAAACAGCCTCAAAGGAACAAACTTGGTGCTTGATGGAGTAAACACACATCAGTTCATGGGAGATGAGCAGCACTCTGTCACAGTGTTGCTGAGGGTGTTTGACCTGCACAGAACTCTGGGTAATTTAGGAAGAAGTACATCTGGGTGCATGGAATAAAGACATGCCATCTATAAAACTAAACACAGTGACAATTGAAAATGTACCTTCACCTTAAAACTACCTGTGAGCTGCTGTAGATGTAAGAACACAACTTGACAAATGTGCACTGAAGTCACATGAAGAACAATTCATTTACCTGAGCTGTGAGATATAAGGCACACACTGTAGGAAGCTCCTCACTTCACTCTCTTCATCTGACCAGCCTCTCAGCTCCACTTGTTTCTTCTCTGATTGGAGTTTCAGCACTTCCAGGAGGATGGAGGGCTTTCTCTCTGAGAGGTCTATGACCCAGACTGCAGGAGCTGACTGGAAAACTGACTGTACTGATGGAAGGACACTCAGGCCTGTTTGAGTCTCATAGTCCTTCAGGTGAGAGTACAGATCCAGCAGGAAATCACTCTGATATTTGTTATCATCATCACCAAACCTGTCACTCCAAGGGAATGTCTGATATGAGCACAGTGATGATAACAGCTCCAGTATCTTCTCTCCTGTCTGCTGTTCTCTCTCTGCTGCTGCACAGAACAGATTCCCACAGACCTTGACTGCACCTGAGACTCGACACCAGGGAGAGAAACTGCAACAAGAACAGAACATTTTGTCATGATTTGATGTTGACAACAGAAAAAGAGCCGTGCCTCACTGATACAGAGTGTATCTGCTAAACACCTACAAATACCTGCTAATTAGCATAATACAGTAAAATCAATCAACCTATGGTAATGTAACAGTGCTTTGATGGGGCTGTATGTGGACTTTGAAAGACTCTTATAAAATGAACATACTGATCATTTGTTTGAAGGAACCATTTACATCATGCTCTAAAGGTGTATCCTCACCTCTGTAGTAAAACACATTATGTTAGACTGATAAACTGATCCTGAATCAGCAGGTTGGCTGAAAGGCAGACTTGACCCACAAGTTTTACCATCATCTTGTAAAACTATCAAACTTCATACAGTACTAGAGGAACAAAATGAAGAGCTCTCATGGTAAACTGATCACATCTTGATGACATGGAGATTAATTACAATATTGCTCATAAACCACCTGAATAAAATGCTCTCAATCACTCCTCTAAATCATTCATCCTTCAAACATCCTGCTCACTTACACTTCAGTTATTGGCTGAAAGGAATGTTTGATCCACATTATTTATGAATCAGTTAGCTCCAAAGCCTGAAATACTGGACCACAAGTTGTTATCTGCATCACTCTGTAAAACTCTATAAAACCTGAAGAGGAGCAGTGAGGCATAATTAGCATCTGCAGGGTTAACTCCCTCATGTCTTCATGACATGGTATTTAGTTTGAAAGGATAAAAAACACTTGTGAATAATCCTTTCATTCACTCCTCTGGATTATTCTCTGTTCAAACATCCTGCTCAGTCACTGCACATTGATTGGCTCTCCTGGAATCAAATCAGCCAATCAATCAGCAGCCAACCCAGCTTTCATGACCAATCACATTTTGTGACAGAATATGTTTCAGATTCAGTCTTCAAAAGGTGAACAACTTCAAAAATGTCTTCAGATGACTCAGACAGTAAATCCAACACTAACACATGGATGTCCTTAAAGAGGAACCATCATGTGTGGCTATATTTTAATGCAAGAAACTTCTGCTTCATCCCTGAGAATTAGGGGTGTCAAATTATCGCGTTAATTGTGAATAATTAATTACAGCCATATTTAAGGCGCTATGTTTTTTGATTGCGTTACCTAATTTTTAATCTCTAACTGTACTGTTTCTGTATGCCACAGAGTTGCCTTTTATAAAATCCGTCTGTAGGCGTACGATTGGGCTTCTTTGTGCTTGAGTTGTGGGAGAGCTGCAGCGCTACAGAGCAGAGCCCAGCATCAGCACTGATGACTATCCCCTGCAGTGGCCGTCTGCTCACTCAGGAGCCTATGAAAAGCTGTCCGCCCTAGCACGCAAGCATCTGACCTCCCCGGCAACCTCCGTGCCTTGTTTGCCGAAAAATTTGGGACAGTCCCGAAATCCAAGCAGTTGTCCTGAATCCTGAATCCTGCCCTGATTGTCCCCAAAATGACACTAGAGCAGAGTCTGGAGGAGTTATTGCCTGATAAAACATTAAAAACTGATCATGGTGGTTGAGTTGTCATGCAGCTCCCACCGGCTGCACATTGGCTGCAGCAGTTCCTACATGAATTATGGGTGTTGCAACAAGCAGAGTGTAGGAAGATGAAAGAAAGGTGGCATTCTAAGCATAAGAGACTATGCTCTATCTCACTGAGCTAATTAGCAAGAGACAACTCTGCAGTATGTATGTTTAAAACTTCTTCTAGCTCATTGTAGGAATTCTACAGCTGCAGTGATCAGTCAATAAATCAATAAGTCCAACACATAATTAATCCACAACTATTTCATGAGGGATTGATTGTTTCAGGCATCAGTGTTGGAGTTACCTTGGCAAATCTTGCTTTCTCATGGTTTTGGACCTTTAGTCAGACAAAGTGAGATGTTTGTGGATGCCAGATTGGAATTGAGGAAAGGTAATATGAATTTTACATCATTTTATAGACAAACATTTAATATAGAAAATAACTGGAATGCTAACCAATAATGAAATGATTCAAAGCAGAAATAGGCCTATTTGTAAACTTGTAAATGCACCATTACAGCTTCATTTTCAAAGGAAATCAACATTACCTTTCAGCAGCAAAACTACACAAATAAAATAAAATTAGGCTAAGCAGAAAAAACAGGGAAAAGAGACGAGGGATAACAGGGAAAAGTGTTGATAAAGAGTATGTGTCTCTCCGCAAAGCTGCCTGGATCATAATTATTTTAACCTTGGTAGTCTCTAATCCACATAGCATGATGCCTGAACATAGGACTGTCACATTAGAACGTCCGTTCTGCCTTAGCTGAGGCTTGAACTCACAACTTCTGAGACTGAGGTCCGTCCTCTATCTCACTGAGCTAACTGGCAACTGACAGTTCATGTGTGGCTTCACAGATTGACTGAGCCAGTCACCTGTGTGCAAGACAGCAGCTGTTAGTGTGTAAAGGCAGATTTCACACGGCTGTCAAAAATTCAGTTCTTAAGACAAAAATCCCAAAATACACATATTGCATCTAGACAGCATGGAGATGTTGGTAATTTGTTTGTAACAATGATTGATTTGCTCCATAAGTGAAAAACTGATGTTTAAAAATGCCATTTTTACATTGACTCCAATTGTTCACATTAGAGCGAAATTCAAAATGCTGTAAAAAATTCAGTTTTTGAGATAAAATTCTGATATTTTCCAAACATCATCTACCATGACTCTAGAATTTTGTCATTTTTTTAATGAACATTGAAAATGTATTTAGCAAGAATTTGCATGTATATGTTTACAGTACCGTTGACAGTCAAACATTTTGATGCACTATAGGCTCAATTTTTGATAAATCAAAAATCTGAGAAACATAGTTTGTGTAGGACAGTCTGAAGATGCTCTGTAGCAAGTTTGGTGTCAACTGAGCAAAAATTGTGGGAGGAGATAGGTTTAAGAAGTTTTACAGTTTTTGAAAAAAACAGAGTGATGAACTTCATAATTTGCAACAGGTTTCAGTGTACAAAAGTTTCTTCAGTATTGGGGCTACAGTTTGATGAAAGTTGCAAATCTGTAGCACATACGGTTGATTTGTTGTGAATTTTCAAAATTTTGAACTTTAGAGGCTTGCTGTAGCGCCACCATCAGGACTATTGGCCTGGTTTTGCAGCTGAGGATATCTGGCATGAGACTGGACCTTTGTGCAAAGTTTGGTGATTTTTCATGCGTGGGAAGTATGATTTCCTCGGAAGAAGAAGAAGAAGAAGAAGAAGAAGAAGAAGAAGAAGAAGAAAATGCAGCAGAACAATAGCGTCCTGGCGTTTAAGTATAGTTGAAGTAGTTTAAGTATCTCGGAGTTACTTTAGACCCAACTCTAACCTACAAAAAACATGTGAAAAAAGTAATCAGAACAGCTAAAGTCAATCTGAGCAACTTCAGACAAATACGATCTTGTTTAACTGAAGAAGCAGCAAAAATATTCATGCACTCTATGACATTTTCACATATTGAGTACTGCTCCATCATCTGGTCACTGACGGGTAAAACAATACTCAAACCTACTGAGTCTCTCTATAAAACAACTCTGAAAACTTTTGACAAAAAATCTTTCTCCTATCATCATTGTGATATTCTAACACGCCATAATCTACAGAGTTTTGACAATCTCATTACTTTCAAACGTGCATGTTGTGTGTATAAGAGCTTGAACGGACTTGCACCCCCACCCTTGAGTCAGTTTTTGAAACGTAAATCCACCAACAGTACCAACACTAGAGCAACTACAAGAGGAGACTGTGAAATCCCATTTAGGCGCACTTCCTTCTCACAGACTGCTCTATCAGTCAGAGGCAGCAAAATCTGGAACAGCCTGCCAACCTCCATGAGACACTGCTCTACCTTTCAAATTTTTAAAAGGCATCTGAAAGACTGGCTCAAGGCAAATCAGACCTGTAACCACTGTTAACTGACTGTATATAGCCCCCCATGTCACTGCACATGACCCCCCCTGGACATGTGCAGTGACATGGGTAAATCTGCACCTCATGATAAACACCACAGCACTTTACAAATGTACCACCCTCTCAGTCCATCTTAGCACAACTCCAACAAGAAATCCTGTTCTGGTCTCTGCATTGCTGCACCTCCATCCCATTTATCCTCCCCTGACAGTTTCATCTCTCCCAATTTAACTTAATGTCATTTAATTAAATTTAGACCTTTACTGTGACGACTTTTATGGGCACTGCAGCACTTTATAACTTCATATATCACATACACTATGCCAGTGACTCATGGACTTGCATTGTTTCGTCTATTCACTATCCATAGCCTCTCGATCAACTATTTTGCACTGTATCACATTGCACTGTACGTATTGGTTTTTCGTTGTGAATTAGTGTCTCTGTTTGTTTTTTGTTTTACATATTATGACTTTTGTGTCCCTGTGTTTGTATTTTTTAATGGCCTGAGGTCTTTTTAACATCATGCCGGAGGACTGCAGCTGAAAATTAGCCTTTGGCTAACACCCGCACATTTACAGCAATGTTCATTAATGTGCACTGTCCTCTATAAATAAAAATGAAAAAATGAAAATGAAATTTTGAGATGAGATTAAAAAGGAGATGAATTACATCTATTAATTACAGATCATAATTAATTAATCTCTCCATTGTTTTAATCTCTTGACAGCACTACTGAGAATATTTAACTGTTAAACAGAGAGAGAACATCACTGGTGCTGAAGAAGAGCTGAACTCCTCATCATCAACACAATGTTCATGGTCTCTGTTGCTTACATTGCTGGAGCTTGTTGGATCACATCATTATAGCTGAGTCTCTCTTTACTTTTTACTGACTGCACAGATGACTGATGAAAACAGCCTCAAAGGAACAAACTTGGTGCTTGATGGAGTAAACACAAATCAGTTCATGGGAGATGAGCAGCACTCTGTCACAGTGTTGCTGAGGGTGTTTGACCTGCACAGAACTCTGGGTAATTTAGGAAGAAGTACATCTGGGTGCATGGAATAAAGGCATGCCATCTATAAAACTAAACACAGTGACAATTGAAAATGTACCTTCACCTTAAAACCACCTGTGAGCTGCTGTAGATGTAAGAACACAACTTGACAAATGTGCACTGAAGTCACATGAAGAACAATCCATTTACCTGAGCTGTGAGATATAAGGCAGACACTGTAGGAAGCTCCTCACTTCACTCTCTTCATCTGACCAGCCTGTCAGCTCCACTTGTTTCTTCTCTGATTGGAGTTTCAGCACTTCCAGGAGGATGGAGGGCTTTCTCTTTGAGAGGTCTATGACCCAGACTGCAGGAGCTGACTGGAAAACTGACTGTACTGATGGAAGGACACTCAGGCCTGTTTGAGTCTCATAGTCCTTCAGGTGAGAGCACAGATCCAGCAGGAAATCACTCTGATATTTATCATCATCATCAACTTCATCAAACCTGTCACTCCAAGGGAATGTCTGATATGAGCACAGTGATGATAACAGCTCCAGTATCTTCTCTCCTGTCTGCTGTTCTCTCTCTGCTGCTGCACAGAACAGATTCCCACAGACCTTGACTGCACCTGAGTCTCGACCCCAGGGAGAGAAACTGCAACAAGAACAGAACATTTTGTCATGATTTGATGTTGACAACAGAAAAAGAGCCGTGCCTCACTGATACAGAGTGTATCTGCTAAACACCTACAAATACCTGCTAATTAGCATAATACAGTAAAATCAATCAACTTATGGTAATGTAACAGTGCTTTGGATTATTCTCTGTTCAAACATCCTGCTCAGTCACTGCACATTGATTGGCTCTCCTGGAATCAAATCAGCCAATCAATCAGCAGCCAACCCCGCTTTCATGACCAATCACATTTTGTGACAGAATATGTTTCAGATTCAGTCTTCAAAAGGTGAACAACTTCAAAAATGTCTTCAGATGACTCAGACAGTAAATCCAACACTAACACATGGATGTCCTTAAAGAGGAACCATCATGTGTGGCTATATTTTAATGCAAGAAACTTCTGCTTCATCCCTGAGAATATTTAACTGTTACACAAAGAAAGAACATCACTGGTCCTGAAGAAGAGCTGAACTCCTCATCATCAACACAATGTTCATGGTCTCTGTTGCTTACATTGCTGGAGCTTGTTGGATCACATCATTATAGCTGAGTCTCTCTTTCAGAATCAGAATCAGAATCAGAAAGGCTTTATTGTCTGTCGTGACAGAAAATCGTCTTAGACGTTGCTCATACAACAAACACAACACAGAAACACACAATTCCTAAAAACCTAGTGAGATAAAAGAATACTGAAGCATAAATAATTTATACAGAGTTTAAGAAAAACTCTAAAATGTGCAACGTGGTAAAGTGCATGTGCTGGGGATCATTTATCAGCTATTGTTTGTTTAAAATGTTTATGGCAGTGGGATAAAAGAGTTGCGGTAAGTGTTTTTCTTGGACAGGGGGACTTCATAGCAGCGACCTGATGGTAGGAGCTGGAAGGACTTGAGCAGGGGGTGAGTGGGATCTGCTGTGATGAGGCTGGCTTTCCGTGTGACTGCTTGGGTATGAAGTTCTGATCATGGAGTCTGAGTTTTGCCAGTTATTTTACTTGCTTGGTTGATGATCCAGGAAAGCTCTGATTTGCTCTTGACAGAGATGGAGCTGAACCAGGATGTGATGTTGAAAGTGAGGACCGATTCAATGAGTGACTTGTAAACGGCTGTTAAAATGTGATTTCCTCACATCAAAGCTCCTGAGCTTCCTCAGCAGGAACAGGCGTTGTTGTGCTTTCTTATAGACAGAGTCAGTGTGCTGGGAGAAGGACAGCAGGTTGTCTACCATTATGCACAGGTATTTGAATGCCTCTACCTGCTCCACTGCCTGTCCCTGCAGCTTCAGGGGCTCAAAAAGAGGGGGGTAAGATCAGGTGCTCGCCTTCCTGCACAGCATAGCTCCTTTGTCTTGGAGATGTTCAGTTCCAAGGAGCTCTCCTTAATGCAGGACATCAGGGTGTCCACCTGCTGGTGGTATGCAGACAAAGAGTTCCCATCCTTAACGTGGGCCACCAAGACCATATCATCCGCATATTTAAAAAGGGACATGCCATTGTTATTGCAGGTTATATTGTTTGTGTAGATGGAAAATAAAATGGAGGATAAAACACAGCCCTGTGGGAGTCCAGTGTTTAAAATCATGTTTCTGGATTTAAATCCATTGACCACCACGTGCTGAGGCCGGTCCTGTAGGAAGTCCTTTATCCATAAGATGAGTGCTGCACTGACCTGCAGTCCCACAAGGTGGCTGCAGAGGGTGTGTGGGTCAACTGTATTAAAAGCCGAGGAAAAGGCCATGAATAAAATCCGTGTGTGAGGGTGGGGGGAGTCTAGGTGTTTACTCACTGTGTCCAGGAGAGTCAGACAGGCATCCTCCACCCCCCGCTTTGCCTTGTAGGCAAACTGGAGGGCATCAAGATCATCTGCCACGGCTCTGAAGTCCTTCATCTCCCTGGCATTGGACTTCTTTGGTATGGGTACAAGTGTGGATTCCTTCCACACCTGAGGAACACAGCTGGAGTCCAGGAGCTGCTGGAAGAGCCGAGTGATGACATCACCCAGCTGAGCAGAACATTCCCTCAGCACCTTACCTTTGAGCCCGTCCAGACCAGAGGCTTTGTTGCTGTTAATGCGGCTCAGTATGGATGTCACCTTGCTTTCATCCACTGCAACTGCTTGACAGGAGGTGCTGGTGAGGTTCCAGTCGTTCTGGTGAGATGATTTGTTGAATCTGCTGTAGTCGATGTTCAGCTGCTCCGCAAAGGTGGCAGGATCAGAGCACTGGATCTGGGCTGGTTTCTGGGCTCCACCCATCATGGTACTGAGTCCTTGCCAAGCCTCCCTTGCATTGCCACTGGTGAATTTTTCCTCCACTTTGTTTTTATAGTCAAGTTTGGCCAGCCTGGTCATCCTTCTCAACTCACTATTTAATTCTCTGACTCTGTGTGTGTCTCCCTGTAGGAATACTGCTGTTTTGTTATTCAGACAGTGTTTCATGTCTTTTGTGAGCCAAGGTTTGTTGTTTGGGTACAGCTTGACCTGTTTGATGGTATGACAGTGTCCACACAGGAAGTTAAATAGGAGGAGAGAGAGTCTGTCAGCAGGTTTAGGTCCCCATCACGGTCCTCGAAAAATACATGCCAACCTGTGATCTCCATGCAGCCCCTTAACGTCTCAATGGTGTCATTGTTCCAAACCTTAATGTGTTTTGTTTGTATACTGTCTGTCTTCAGTTTTTGCCTGTATTTTGGAAGCAACAGAATGACATTATGATCTGAGCGACTGAGTGGTGGGCGGGGCTTTGAAACGTAGGCACCCGGTATGTTACCAAATGTGACGCCCCTCCCAGTGTCTTTGAGAATGTTTCAGCCAGTCTCATCAGGCAGCTGGCTGACATGGGAGGGTCGTTACCTTGATTGGGCTCACCTGGGCTTCCAAGCTATAAAAGCTGCCTCAGGTGTTCACTTGGTCTCTCCCTTCCTTTCAGCTTACATCCACTGAGCAGCTTTGGTTTTGGTTTGCACCTTCAACACCTCCACAGAACACCTGACACTCACCCATGCATGGCTTTCATGACTGACTGTGCTGATCTACACACTCCATTGATTATTAAGTTAATTTTAGTTTAAGAAATTTGGCTTGTTTTAAGTCAATCTTTTGTGTGGACTCCCTTCTTGTCACACACTCTGAGCCAGTTTGTGACAGCAAAGCACAGGTCTAACGTTTTATCAAGTCTAGTGGGTGATGAAACGTACTATTCCAGGTTTGGGAGTAAGGTGGTGACATCACATCTGTTAAAATGCCCTAGCAGGACACAGGCTGATCACTGCTGTGATTTACAGCTTTGTTGTAACAGTCTGCAATGTGTTCTGCTACACTTTACTTTTTACTGACTCCACAGATGACTGATGAAAACAGCCTCAAAGGAACAAACTTGGTGCTTGATGGAGTAAACACAAATCAGTTCATGGGAGATGAGCAGCACTCTGTCACAGTGTTGCTGAGGGTGTTTGACCTGCACAGAACTCTGGGTAATTTAGGAAGAAGTACATCTGGGTGCATGGAATAAAGACATGCCATCTATAAAACTAAACACAGTGACAACGAGATCATATTTCTCCTGTTTTAGCTTCTCTGCACTGGCTCCCTGTAAAATCCAGAATTGAATTTAAAATCCTACTGTTAACTTATAAAGCTCTAAATGGTCAAGCTCCGTCATATCTTAGAGAGCTCATAGTGCCATATTATCCCACCAGAACACTGCGCTCTGAGAACGCAGGGTTACTCGTGGTCCCTAAAGTCTCCAAAAGTAGATCAGGAGCCAGAGCCTTTAGCTATCAGGCTCCTCTCCTGTGGAATCATCTTCCTGTTACGGTCCGGGAGGCAGACACCGTCTCCACATTTAAGACTAGACTTAAGACTTTCCTCTTTGATAAAGCTTATAGTTAGGGCTGGCTCAGGCTTGCCCTGTACCAGCCCCTAGTTAGGCTGACTTAGGCCTAGTCTGCCGGAGGACCCCCCTATAATACACCGGGCACCCTCTCTCCTTCTCTCTCTCTCTCTCTCTCTCTCTCTCCTTCTTTCTTTCTCTCTCTCTCCTTCTCTCTCTCTCTCTCTCTCTCTCTCTCTCTCTCTCGTATCCTATTACTGCATCTAGCTAACTCGGCCATTCTGGATGTCACTAACTCGGCTTCTTCTCCGGAGCCTTTGTGCTCCACTGTCTCTCAGATTAACTCATATCACAGCGGTGCCTGGACAGCGTGACGTGTGTGGTTGTGCTGCTGCCGTGGTCCTGCCAGATGCCTCCTGCTGCTGCTGCTGTTATCATTAGTCATTAGTCATACTTCTACTTCTATACTATCATATATTAATACAGATGCAGCCACTTCAAATTTCTCACGCCAGTCAGAAGCCAGCCAAATACCATTCCCCCCTCCTTTTTGGGGGTGTGCCTAGATTCCACTGAAACACGCCCATTTATTCAATTACAAGGTGTCGCCATGAGATGGCGCTTTCCTCACAGAAACACAAAATCTAACAAAGGTTTAGAGGTGCTTGTTTACCTAGTATTTCCATTCTATGCTGCATTATTAATCTACTCCTGCACTGTGTCAGACGGGAATATTACACTTTAATTGCACTACTTTTATTTTGAAGATTTACTTTGGCCTATTAGTTACAGTACTTTTGTACAATAATATAAAGTTGTTGCTAGGTTATATTATTACAGGTTACAATAAACCACCCAGCAGTATTAAAGTCAATAAAATGACCACCTTTATCTGCTGCAGCATCAGTGTTATAAACACATTAGTTATTAAGGAAAACCTAAAATGTTGTTACTATTGGCCCAGGTCTCCGAAAATACTGACTTAGTCTCTCAGAGTAATGAGAAACGTTCTGGAAATAACTTAGTGTCTGAAAATATTTACTTAAATCATTTCCAAAAAGTTGCTCATTAAGAGACTTAAATTTGAAAATAACATTAATTACGAGACAAAATCATTTTTGTTTGTTTATAATGTGAAGAATTGTTATTAAAGTTAAGAATTGTTATTCTTGATGTACAGCACTTTGTTTCAGATGTGGTTGTTTTTAAGTTGCTTAAGAAATAAAGCTTGATTGATTTGATTGGAATTGTAAAATGTCCCTTTTACGAGGTAGTTCAGACATCGACAGTGACAATGTGTTGTTGAATGTTTGCATCAAAAGTTCGTATAGCCCACTTGGTGTGATGATCTGAGTGACTGAAACCTATTCAGATGCAACACTCACCCATTCAGAGGGATGGTCCATGGTAATGCTAATTATGTGTTTGAGCCCTGTCACCTTCCAAGATAAACAGGACCACATTATGTTGCGTTGGTCAAAGTACTTTACTCCTTTCCAGTTAAACTCTGCAGGCTACGTGCAGCTTGATCGTCGTTGCGGCTGCATGTGAGGATGAAATGCCAATTTCAGGCTGCAGAGTTTCCCCTGGGATGGAGTTGTAGCAGCGGAGGTGAAGCACGCGCACACAAAAAAAAATTCACACAAGCGAACCTTTTTTGTACGCTTGCACAGCACAGCCTGCTGGCATGTTTCTATCTCCTGGCACCAGAAGGGCTCTTTAGGACGAAGTACATGCAGTACATTTGTGCACAGTAATGAGCAGGTGAAATGTCTGTCTAGCTTACACATGAAGTGTCTCAAGATTTAGGAACATACAATTTTATTGAACATAATAAAAGTAAAAAGTTACTTAAGTGCTGGAAGTTGTTATTTACGTGACAACGCCTGAACGCAACACAGGCTCCGAGTGCATACAGTGCCGTGCTGCGCTGCTGTTTGTCTGTACGTGACAGCAGCCTGTTGATGGTTAGGTCCACACTGTCCATAACAATAATAATATTAACTATGTCAGGTAACAAACTGCGCCGGGCTCGGGTCAGGTGTGTGTTCACATGCGTCTGTGTGCACGATACAGAGAGCAGAGGAGAATTGTTAACGTGTGACCATGTAGAGACAGAAATGACACGATGTCATAACACGATAAATAGTATATTGTTATGTTTTTATATGAAGCGTCCGTCGCGTAAATTAATATAACTTTACTTCATAAAGAGATCAGACAGAGCCCTCTCCTCTCCTCTTATATGCTTTACTCACAGGACAGGTGTGTGAATTGACCCGGATATAGCGCCAAATAATAAAACGGTAGTTTCTAAAGAGCTGAGACGGAGAAAAAAAAATAAAAATCAACAGCAGTGATCATATTTCAGTTGCTAGTTGCAGAGAGGGGAAACACTGAGCCTGTGATCTCTCACTGACTGACTGACAGCCTCATCAAAGTGACATTTTACAATTCTTCATAGTTAAAACTAACGAATTCATTAGTTTTCCATGAAGGTGCTCAGGCATCAGCGGTAAGGCGCACAATAAGTGCACTTTCACAAAGAGATGTTCAAGTTTTATTGTGACAAAGTTACAAGTATTTGAAAATGGCAGGGGGGTAAAAATGACCACTAGGCGGTTCTAATATTAATAAATAGTAATAGACGTTTTATCACAAATTCCTCTTGCATCAGATCTTGTGAAATATGCTTCCATGAATGTGTTTGACAGACAGCGACAGCTCAGTGAGGCAGAGCGTGTGCAGAGCCTTGTACAGTCCCAACGTCATAATGATAATCAAAAAAAGAAAAGATCTCTGTAATCATTTCCAGTATTCACAAGCTGTTTTTATCTAACGAAAGATTCTGCTTCAGTCCATATTTGTTGGCGCGTAGTCTTTGAAAAACAATATTTTCGCTGAGGTTAAAAAAATCCTCTTGTCTTTCGAACATTCTGTAAACGGAGTGGGGTGGTCTAACAGCACCATAAATTATATTTATATAGCCATAATAATGGTATCATGTATATATAAATATATATATATATATATATATACATATACATATATATACTATATTAGTATATTTATTACTATATGACATCATTATCATTACCACTGCAGATTAACTCAGTTGCTAAGACTAATGACTCAAACACAGTTTTGTTCTTGTTGTATATCGCTCACTTCCCAGCCACAGCACATTCATTTTCATGCAATTCTTTTGAATAACAAAACACTGAAGCATAATATTTATGACCTATGATATAGTAGCCTGATGATCATTAAATATGCTCTGTGTGGGAAGCTCTCTCAGTAATAAGAGGCGCAGTAAACCGCTTACGCTTCCACACTCACTGCTCCTCCTGGTGGATAGACAGACCATTGCAACTGGTTTCTACAAATTAAACTTAGGGGCGTTACCGGTCAGCCCAGTTTTCTCTACGTCATCGCGACGGATCTCATTAGAGCTACGAGCCCAACAAGGTGACGACAGGGACCCGTCACGGATCGGTCACGGTCCCACCACGGACCAAATGGAAATTTGAAGTGGCTGCATCTGTATATACTTTCAACATATTGTACCACAATAGCCATAATTATAATTATAATATTATTACTTTCATTAATCTTGTTGTAAGCTACTGTCATTACCGTCTGTCCTGCCTCTCTCTCTCTGTCTGTCTGTCTGTCTCTCTCTCTCTCTCTCTGTCTCATTGTGTCATGTGGATTCCTGATAATTTATTATGTTGATCTGTTCTGTACGACATCTATTGCACGTCTGTCCGTCCTGGAAGAGGGATCCCTCCTCAGTTGCTCTTCCTGAGGTTTCTACCGTTTTTTCCCCGTTAAAGGGTTTTTTGGGGAGTTTTTCCTGATCAGCTGTGAGGGTCATAAGGACAGAGGGATGTCGTATGCTGTAAAGCCCTGTGAGGCAAATTGTGATTTGTGATACTGGGCTTTATAAATAAAATTGATAGATTGATTGATTGATTGACAATTGAAAATGTACCTTCACCTTAAAACTACCTGTGAGCTGCTGTAGATGTAAGAACACAACTTGACAAATGTGCACTGAAGTCACATGAAGAACAATTCATTTACCTGAGCTGTGAGATATAAGGCACACACTGTAGGAAGCTCCTCACTTCACTCTCTTCATCTGACCAGCCTGTCAGCTCCACTTGTTTCTTCTCTGATTGGAGTTTCAGCACTTCCAGGAGGATGGAGGTCTTTCTCTCTGAGAGGTCTATGACCCAGACTGCAGGAGCTGACTGGAAAACTGACTGTACTGATGGAAGGACACTCAGGCCTGTTTGAGTCTCATAGTCCTTCAGGTGAGAGCACAGATCCAGGAGGAAATCACTCTGATAGTCATCATCACCAAACCTGTCACTCAAAGGGAATGTCTGATATGAGCACAGTGATGATAACAGCTCCAGTATCTTCTCTCCTGTCTGCTGTTCTCTCTCTGCTGCTGCACAGAACAGATTCCCACAGACCTTGACTGCACCTGAGTCTCGACACCGGCGAGAGAAACTGCAACAAGAACAGAACATTTTGTCATGATTTGATGTTGACAACAGAAAAAGAGCCGTGCCTCACTGATACAGAGTGTATCTGCTAAACACCTACAAATACCTGCTAATTAGCATAATACAGTAAAATCAATCAACCTATGGTAATGTAACAGTGCTTTGGATTATTCTCTGTTCAAACATCCTGCTCAGTCACTGCACATTGATTGGCTAATATTATTATTACTTTCAATAATGTTGTTGTAAGCTACTGTCATTACCTGCATCTCTCTCTCTCTCTCTCTCTCTCTCTCTCTCTCTCTCTCTGTCTCATTGTGTCATGTGGATTACTGTTAATTTATCATGCTGATCTGTTCTGTACGACATCTATTGCACGTCTGTCCGTCCTGGAAGAGGGATCCCTCCTCAGTTGCTCTTCCTGAGGTTTCTACCGTTTTTTCCCCGTTAAAGGGTTTTTTGGGGAGTTTTTCCTGATCAGCTGTGAGGGTCATAAGGACAGAGGGATGTCGTATGCTGTAAAGCCCTGTGAGGCAAATTGTGATTTGTGATATTGGGCTTTATAAATAAAATTGATTGATTGATTGGCTCTCCTGGAATCAAATCAGCCAATCAATCAGCAGCCAACCCAGCTTTCATGACCAATCACATTTTGTGACAGAATATGTTTCAGATTCAGTCTTCAAAAGGTGAACAACTTCAAAAATGTCTTCAGATGACTCAGACAGTAAATCCAACACTAACACATGGATGTCCTTAAAGAGGAACCATCATGTGTGGCTATATTTTAATGCAAGAAACTTCTGCTTCATCCCTGAGAATATTTAACTGTTACACAGAGAGAGACCATCACTGGTGCTGAAGAAGAGCTGAACTCCTCATCATCAACACAATGTTCATGGTCTCTGTTGCTTACATTGCTGGAGCTTGTTGGATCACATCATTATAGCTGAGTCTCTCTTTACTTTTTACTGACTGCACAGATGACTGATGAAAACAGCCTCAAAGGAACAAACTTGGTGCTTGATGGAGTAAACACAAATCAGTTCATGGGAGATGAGCAGCACTCTGTCACAGTGTTGCTGAGGGTGTTTGACCTGCACAGAACTCTGGGTAATTTAGGAAGAAGTACATCTGGGTGCATGGAATAAAGACATGCCATCTATAAAACTAAACACAGTGACAATTGAAAATGTACCTTCACCTTAAAACTACCTGTGAGCTGCTGTAGATGTAAGAACACAACTTGACAAATGTGCACTGAAGTCACATGAAGAACAATTCATTTACCTGAGCTGTGAGATATAAGGCACACACTGTAGGAAGCTCCTCACTTCACTCTCTTCATCTGACCAGCCTGTCAGCTCCACTTGTTTCTTCTCTGATTGGAGTTTCAGCACTTCCAGGAGGATGGAGGTCTTTCTCTCTGAGAGGTCTATGACCCAGACTGCAGGAGCTGACTGGAAAACTGACTGTACTGATGGAAGGACACTCAAACATTTTCCAGTCTCATGAGTGTACAGGTCCAGCAGGAAATCACACCATTTATTTTTGAGAGGGAATCTCTGATATGAGCACAGTGATGATAACAGCTCCAGTATCTTCTCTCCTGTCTGCTGTTCCCTCTCTGCTGCTGCACAGAATAGATTCCAAAGGAACCTGATTTCTTCTGAAGGTTCTGATAACTGAGGCACGAAACTGAAATCATGAAGTTTAAAAAAATGCATTAGATACTAGGGTTGTCACGATACTAAAATTTCAAACTCAATATCGATACCCAGGAAAATATTCAATACTCGATACCATTTTCGATACAGCAGCAAAAAATTAAGAGGCATGTCATTTTTTAAATAAAGATCAGAACAGTAACATCAATGATAACAACAAAAAATCCCCCCAAATAAATAACAACAAGAAACAAGATCTGTCCATACAAATGTATTTATCTACAGCCCTGTTTATTTTCTGTGCTTCTGGTGAATTGGCACCATGTTTTCGTTGCTGATCAAACAGAGTTGGTAGTTTAGGCTCAGGATGCTCCTGTTTCTACCTCACTGTGATGTGATCAGAGAACCAGGGGTTACGGGAGAAACCAAATGTTTTTTCAGCTTCACTCTGTGACTTTACAGTTAACATAACTTTCAGACACACATAATTGTGTTGTCCTGTTAAACTAACATTGTCTATTAATGTTACAGACGGGCATGACTGATAAAGTTTTCTGCTTAGCTCCCACATTAACGTTAGAAGTTATATTTTAGTTTGATGCTGGCGACACCAGCTGCTCAGCTGCTAGTGAGGGGAGGGGCTGTACCTGCCGTCTGCAGCGTGCTGTGTTCACTTCACTAAATATTTCCAAAGAGCGCTTTTTCCTTTATCATTTTTGACCAAAACTGGCTGCTCTGATCCTCCTGCAGCCGCGCTGGCCATATTACAGCAACAGAAATGTGTGCATGCATGCACAGCGACGACAACAAGCCGGGTTGCAGCGAGGGCTCTGTGCCTGCCAGACGCTGCCTGCACAGCGCGTGTCCATCGGACCCATCGCGCGCACCCGACAGGCGCTGAGGTGGCGTGCACTGTTAGTATCAATACTTTTGTAAATTAGTATTGTATCCGGATACAGTGTTTGAGTATCTTTTCAGAGTATCGATACTTTTGACAACCCTATTAGATACTTTTAATTAAAATAGAACCAAACTTTTCTCTATGAGATGTGTTCAAATTTAAATCTGCATACAGAGAAATGTAAAAATAGATGACACAGCTGCTATGTAAAAAGTAAGAATGACAATGACAGAGTGACCATTTACCTGAGCTGTGAGATATAAGGCAGACACTGTAGGAAGCTCCTCACTTCACTCTCTTCATCTGACCAGCCTCTCAGCTCCACTTGTTTCTTCTCTGATTGGAGTTTCAGCACTTCCAGGAGGATGGAGGTCTTTCTCTCTGAGAGGTCTATGACCCAGACTGCAGGAGCTGACTGGAAAAGTGGCTTCAGTGGAATGATACTTAAAAACCCTCCAGTCTTGACATGTTGGTAAAAATCAAGAAGGATGTCATGTATGCCAGTGTTAACAGAAAACAACAAGAGGAGCGTATTCACTACATTGTGAAAGCTTTCTCCTTTGTGAAGTGCAGCTTTCAGACATAAATCCAGTAACAGCTGCTTTTCTTTTCTCTCCAGTGTCCCATGGTGTTGCTTCTGGTCCTGTAATCCTGGACCTCTACAGGTGACCCTGAAGCTGCATGATGACAAACACATGTATCAAATGATGCATGGACTGTAAAACTGCGTCACATTAAATTTAAGCACATACAGTTTTAAACAAATAAAATGTTAACACCTTCTGTCAGCACTTTAAGTTCAGCAGCATATTTCAACCACAAATAACTATCTGTGCAGGGTTCCGAAAGGTTCTTCTTGTCAAATGTGTGGCATCCAAAACTGGAAGTCTCATCTGACCATAGAATGAGTGAATAAAGTAAGACTATTCTTATCTTTGTATTGAAATTAAAAGAAAGTAAGTAGTAAATGGGTGGGTATTTCTGGTGCTTGAGATCAGCTGAGGTCAAGATTTGTGTGTAAACCAGTTGTAATCTTTGGGCTAACTGTTTCTTCTTATACTACCATCTGAAAAGCCAGTAATTTAACCACAAACAGGATTTTGATTCCAACATCCACAACTTTGCAACAGGATAAAACTTAAAGGGTGTGAAATCAGCACCACACAAAAACAAAAGCTGCATACCTGAGTGAGCTGATGTACGACAAAGCCTCAAAGAGAGACTCGCACAGATCCTGGCAGACACGAGTTTCTCTATCCCAGTGGAGGCAGACATTGACCTTCATACTCATCTTCTGCATGACTTTTACAGCTTGTTCAAACAGACATCTTTTACCTTCAACTGGAAGGTGCAACTGATTTCCATCAAGGCCTAGTAAGCTGAGGTGGTCCATCTGCCCTTCACTCAGAAGGAAGATCTTCCACAGCTGCAGTGGCAGAGGATCACGCCTATAATTTGAAGAATAATCAGAGACCATTTCCTTATTAGACAAACACTGAAGTACATGAAAGAAATGCTGTTTAGGTAAAAGAAGCTCCAGTAAAAGTAACATTCTTTATTTTCTCTGAATATTTTTCATCCGTTTTCTACACATCATGTTCAAGGTCACTCCGTTTTATCATCCTCATTATGTCTTAGATTATTTCATAAAATAAGACAAATTCAGTTCTCCTTAGATATGCTGTAACCTCAGCAGTGGTTTGACACTTCAAACACATGCTCATCCTTACCATTGCACATTTTTAAGGCATCCAAATAGTCGTCTCATTCCTTGGTCTGATACCCTGACATCCTCGAGGTTCAGCGATACTTTCCGCTCCTCTGACTGAGTGACCACATAGGCCACAGCACAGCAAGGTAAGGGATCAAGACTCTCTCCACTGAGATCAAGATGATAGCCCAGTTTGTCCAGAAGGTGGATGCATGCTTCAGGACACTGGGACTCATACAAGCACTGGCATAAGAACAGTATGTCCACATCAGGCCCACTGTCCTCAGTATCAGCCTCACACGGACATGTGAAAAACGTGGTTATCATTTCCTTGAAGAACCAGTCAGATGTATTCTTGAGCTCCTCGGCTGGAATCAGACACTTTGTCAAACTAGGGCTCTTCTCATTCAGCAAACAACACATGAAAGGGATCAAGTGCTTCATGTGTTTCTTCTCCTCAGTGAGGCATTGCTGAAAAACATCCTTGATTTTATCTGGGTTCTTCAAGAGCCACAGTGCTGCAAAAAACTCCTGCATTGTGTAATGCAGAAATGCATGAGTGGTTTTTGTCTTCGTTGGGCCGACTTTGGTAAAAAGTGGTTTCAGGAAGGAAAGGACGCAGCTGTCCTCACTGGGAAGTTCGGTCAAGTTCACAGTTTTTCCTTCAGTTGCATTGAAAGCAGCCTCAGCCAAAGACAGTATTTCCTTTCTCTTGTTTTTGATGAAGGGATTTAGATGTTTAGTTTTGGGGTTGTTGCTGTTTCGTTGAAGGCAGAAGCGAACGATATTGATGTAGATTTCTGTGATAGTGCACGGCTGTGGTGAGTCTTCTGGTGTCTCAAATGAGAAGCAGGCAGCCACCATCAGTGCATATATCGGGACATGACAAAGCGTCAACAACTCCACGTTGCTGAAAACCTTCTTCTGTTCTTTTCCTAGCATTTCAGCTAAGTATGCTTTAATGGTCTGCTCACTAAAGCCTTTCACTTCCACTCTGAGAAAGTCCTCAGAAGAGAACTCTTCTTCATCATCCTGTCTGCAAGTCACAATGATCTTTGCGTCGGGCAGTAGGTCCTTCTCTACAAGTCTCTTCACCACTGATGAAGACAGATCTGTCATTCCATCAAAAATGAGCGTAACATTGTCAGAGTTGTTCTTTATGTCCTGTAAGACCTCTTCTTTGCCTTCATCTGGTTCACTGAACATGTTGAAGAGAAGATCCTCCAAGCTCACAGCCTTTGTGATGTGAGATGTTTCTCTCATGTCAAAGTAAAACATGTAATCAAGCTTTTCATTGTCTCTTTCTGCCCAGAGCTTCAACATTTCCTGGGTGAGTGCTGTCTTTCCAATTCCAGGTTTACCAACTACGAGTACGTCTCGATATGTTTTCAAAAGGTCACCAGGGGAAATTCCTACTTTGTCCTCAGGGACGTATGTCCTTAGCTTCTTAGGGCGAATCATCTTGCTTTTCTTGCTCTTAAGCTTCTTTGTTTTTGATGGAGAGACTCTTCCTTGTGTGTCTAATACAAGAGACATGTACGACAGATCAGGCTTGTTGTTTTCTTCAAACAGGTATTTGTTTGCCATCCAAAACTCATTTGATGTTTTTCGTGCTTTTAACTTTAACTTCGCCTGATATCTGTGGCACGGCTTTGGGCCTAAAATATAAACAACAGAGAGTAAATAAATATATTATGAATTACCTGCTGTGCCCCAACACTAAATAACAGATAAATACTTGCACACGGACATAAAGTGTATTATATAATATCAGCAAATCAAAGATAAATGATAAAGATGTGACACAGTCAGAGTTCTCCTTTAAAATACCTTGTAAGTAGTTTGTATCCATTTGTGCGTCTTCCCTGAAAGGAAAGCAGCTGATCCAGTGATGCAGGTCAACCTCTAAGGTTCGCTGCCTCGTCATGTCAACAATCCTAAGCAACTCGTAACAGGCGTCTTCCCCCTTACACTTGACCCAGTCCAGTATTTTTCTGGTTTTATCGTAGTCATCTTTCTCTGCCTGTATTTTGCTGACTGCCTCGTCACTGAAAACTTCTTTCTGTCTCAAGTTCTCCAGAATCACTGAGAGATTCTTTAGTTTTCCCAAAAGGCGGGATCTGGCTTTCTCGACGTAAACGAAAGCAGACTGTGTCGTACACGCCATGTGTCCTTATTTCTGTATGCTCTGCACGCAGACCCAACTTCAACAACCTGGAGAACAAAAAAATCAGGTTCAGTAAAATGCTCATTACAACAAATATTCTCCCTGTGATGCATCAACTGTTTCGTAAGACGTCTAAAAATTAATAGAGTAAAATGTTTTTGTGTCTAAACATCATGCAACTGATGCAATGTTGAACAGTTTAACATCATAGTACTGTTTATTAGTTCCAAGATGGATACCTGTGTCCTTCTGAAGAGTGAGAGACCCGAAAGAGTGTGGGAAATCCAAACAGTCCTTAGACCAGGGGCCTCATTTATAAAGCTCGCTTACGCACAAAATGGGGCTTGAAAGTGGCGTACGCCACTTCCCACGCAAATGTTGTGATTTATAAAAATAAACTTAGCGGGAGAATGTGCGCACCTGTAAGCAAACTCTGAGTCATGTGTGCGCACATTTTGGAGACACTGGGAAGTGGCGACGCAGACGGCGAGGTGGAGAAGTGGAGTCAGATTTTTATTGATGTCTCACACAAATTTAATGCCACGCTATATCCACCTTAGATCCACGTTATCACTGAAATCAAAACCAGCATGAAGAAACGTGTTCGCCGATTACACTTTCATCTTTGCATTGTATTTCAAATTACACATTGTATTTTGGGACAGGGATACCACTGGTTCATGCTGTAATTCAGGTCGGGTGTCTGATCAGACTAATTGCCATAAACATATAAATACTGCGGTGACCCTCGTGCGTAATTGCTCAAGATGGCACTGGCACATCCTCCTTTTTGCCTCCACCTTTAATAAATGTGATTCTTTATGTCGCACATCAATGTCAAACATCCTCAAATTTAAAAGCAACGCATTAACTACATGTTGGTAAAGGAGTAGAAATATTTGGTCTACCTTTAGATCAGACCACTTTTT
The DNA here is from genome assembly GCF_011397635.1 of Epinephelus fuscoguttatus. Classification (NCBI taxonomy): domain Eukaryota; kingdom Metazoa; phylum Chordata; class Actinopteri; order Perciformes; family Serranidae; genus Epinephelus; species Epinephelus fuscoguttatus. The sequence goes on from NC_064775.1 coordinate 970,055, forward strand.
TTTTTGTTCTGTCAGCTGTGTCCGTGCAGTCCCACAGACACAGCTGACAGCAGCAGCAGCGCTGATGTGTTGCCACTTATTTCACTTTCTTTTATTAGTGATAATAAAATACAATCTTTCTTCAGTCCTCCACCTCCCATTAAAGGGTCTCTAGCTCAGTCTCGGAGAAATTCCGTTTTTTGGTTCGTTTCTCACACCTGTCACCGTGACTCACAACGAGAGAACACTCGCATGCCGGCTTATTTATATGCAGATCGCATTCATGAGATAATTTGCATGACCATTTATGGCTGAACTAGGGCGTGTTATGAGGCGGATCTGGGTGCGCACAACTCCAGGAGGTCTGTGATTTATAAAGAGAACATTGCGTGCCACAGTTTTATAAATCAGATTATTTTTTGGCGCACGCCATTTTCAGCTTTTGGGTGCACGTCAACTTTCAGTATGAATCCTAAGCACTCTTTTATAAATGAGGCCCAGGTCCTTTGTTGTCTCATGTCTCATATTCCCAGATGTATTGCCACACTACATTTATGTTGTCTGCAGAACAGGGAAAAACATGGCTGAGCCCAGTTAGTTTAAAAATGCTTTGAGTTGTTTGAATTCTATCAGAGCTGTCAGTGGGAGGATTGTTATAAGGCCCAGACGCACCAAACCAACATCAAAGAACTAGTGCCGATGGAAGCCGACTGTTGCGTCCTCTTATGTTACCTGTGTCTCGGCCAGAAAGTTACACTTGCACACACCGCTAAGACAGCAGCCTGCTTGAGAGGAAATAACTCTCCACACCTGCAGGCAGCAGTCCCAAGCTCAGTCTGCTTCCAGAATAAGACAAGATCAAGAGTGATTTTTACAGAGTGCAGATCAGCGCTCCAGTCCCTTTCTCTGGTTCAGGGCGGGGCTAATTTGGACACAAAACAACACAACCTGATCAGTGTATCCCACAGATTGACACTCCATGTGTGGTGGTAGTTGATACGTAAGGACTCTTTTTATTGGCAACACCTCAGCTTTCAATACAATCATCCCTGACATACTGGTCAACAACCTGTTTGACCTTCACCCCTTCATCTGTGCCTTGATAAAGGACTTCCTTACGAACTGCTCACAAACCGTCAAAACTGGCCTCCACTGCTCTTCCGCTGTCAAAACCAGCACTGGCTCTGCTCAGGGCTGTGTTCTGAGTCTGCTTCTCTATGCCATCTACACCTACACCAGCAGTGGTAAAAAAGGTCCGGCAGCGACTGCACTTTCTAAGAGTCCTCGGTAAGAAAAGACTGAAGCAGAAGCTGCTGGTGGACTTTACGGCTCCACCATGGAGAGTGTGCTGGCGTACTGTGTCACTGTGTGGTATGCCGGCTGACCGGAGAGCTCTGCCCTCCCTGGAAGACCTCTCCAGCTCAGGGTGCCTCTGCAGAGCCAGTAAAATCATCAGGGACAACTGTCACCCTGGACGCCACCTGTTCAACCTGCTGCCCTCTGGGAGGAGCCTGAGGTGCATCAAAAGCCTCACAAACAGGCTCAAGACAAGTTTATCATCTGCTAACCTTTTAACTCCCAACATTTAAATACAATAAACTATATTTTCAAGAGCAGTACATGTTTATTTTAAGTGAAAACCCATCCGTTTGTAGTATTTATTTTAGTTTCATATTTATTGAATGAGTGCCTGTTGTCTGTCCTGATTTGTCAGTGACAATTTAGCATTTCTATTTCTATTTCTGTTTCTATTTCAGTTGGTGGATACACTGCAAAAAGTGGGGTGACAGACTTCCACAGACAGTCCGCCACAGACCATTGGCTGACAGTCAGCTTGATGTGTCAGGAACTATTCATTACGTTTTTTAATTAACAAAACCTCCATTTATGCTGCCTTAACAAACACAGAGAGATCACAACAAGCTGTAATGTTTTGCCACATCGCACACAGACACATGCAGACTGTCTATCACAGAGAGAAACTTACACAGAAGCCTCAAAGTCTCCACCGATGAATCATCTCCATCAGCTGCCGGATTTGCCGGGTGCAGGATTTTCCTGGTGACAAAAAATAAAACAAAAAAACCTGTGATTGAGACTTTCAGTCACTACTCAAGGCTGAAACAGGACATTCATCTCCTGAGTTTGTTCATCAGGTTTAATAAAATCTATTTATTTTCAATGGATGGATGGGTGCATGGATGGTTGTACTTTGTCGCTTCAATTTGAAAATGTTGTCAGAGTACGAACTCAGTTATCAAAGCTTTGGATCAACTGTCACAGCTTTGCTGACGTATGTGGCTTTTTGTTAGGAGGATGAAAGGAGTCATTTTAGTGTCTTTTAAAGCAGGTGCTTCTGTACGCTGCACTACTGATCTAAAATCTGGATGTTTCCTTCAGAATGAGCTCTTTCAGACAGTACGTTTACATGCACAGCTTAATCGAGCTATGCGCAAAATTCGATTGTGGCGTCTAATCGGACTTCTGTCCTTGTCCCAGTTTATATGCAACTGAGAAAATCGAATTGTGGTCACTGTGATTTTGAGAGGCAGACAAGAACGCTGTATGCTGTTGGAGGGCTACAACAATAGCATGTCTTGTCTGTTCTGGGGTCATACGCCAGCGCGGGGGGTGTGGAGCATGCGCACATGCATTGTCTAGTTTAACTCCGATTAAGGCGTATACATGCCGGAGAAAATCGAATTCCAATCGCATTATCTGGGTGTCTTAATCAGAGTTGGAGAACTCCGATATTAGTCAGAGTAACGCGTTTACATGTACTTCAGTTGTCCAGTTATAGTTGGATTAAGACAATAATTTGTTTTTTTCAAGTGTCATGTAAACGTACTGACTGATGTTGGTAGCTGCAGGAAATTAAAGGACACTCATAAACCTTGGTGAATATTTGGGTTTAGTCAGATTTAATCTGTCCTTCACACAGTCAAACCAGAGTTACTATTGGCTATGAAACAAAACACTCTTCAACAATCAACCCGCCAGTATCCATACGCGATTGCTCTGTGTTTCTACCACTGAAGTCACCCTTTACACATTTAGCAGGAAAACAAGGTGCAGTCGAGTTCAGCCGGGACCAGGTGATCAGGGCTGCATGGAACTCTGCAGGGGCTGGGTGAAATCGTGAGAGAGATCACTCTGATTGGCTGTTCAGGTTTTATTTCCTCGCCCCTGTAGCGAGTGAATCTGCCTGTAGTGAAACCGGGGCTAACCGGTGCTTCCTCCTCAGGCTCCACTTCACTCAGCTGCCCCACAGACCCGCTGCTTCTTCACACTTTAACCTGAATAACAAACCGGAGCTAGCTGGGAAGCTAGGACTGAACTTGTCAGGGGAGGAGGGTGGCTGGTTGATTCTTATTTCATTTATTTATTTTATTTTGATCCCCCCTATGTTAATCACTTATTGATGAATATGAATAAGTCAGTAAGTAATTTATTCCATTGAAATATCATTGATGTATTATAGAAAAGTGATTTATCTTTTTATAAATGACAAAAGGCACATCTGCCTCATTTTTGCTGTGGTATCGTGATACTACTCAGAACCGTGATACTTTCACTGGTATCGTACCGTGGGTCCCAATTTTGTTACCGTGACAACACTATAACATCGTTCAGCTGTTAATAAAGCCTCCTGACATCATCATCACAAACGGACGTCTCTTCACGTGATGTTTCAATGTAGAGCACGTCTCATAAGGCCCGTTGGAGATGAGCCAGGCCTGCGCAGATTCGATCACCGGCGATCGGCGCACAATGCATGCTGGTTAGTTTTGTGTCCGACTTCATCCCGACTTGCTCTGACGTATTACAAAAGTGGACGGCGATAAAGCCGCGAGAGCGAGGCGGCTGCAGTTTGTAGAGCCAGGCGCTGCAGCTGCTCTCCACCGACTGCACCGCCTGGCTCTCACCTGATCTAACAGCTGATTGGTTCAGATGTCGACTCAACAAGATGACGTTTTAGATAAACTACTCATATGTGTTGAATTTCAGAGATTAAGATTGTATTTGTCTGATCTGAAGGTTTATTGTGTGAACAGAAACATGTTGTGTGACTGATGGTGAAGTTTAGTCGTCACAGACTGAACACATTCATCATAAACTACACAGAGTCTACTGTGTATTAACACTGGACGCTTTAATTATTGAAGTATTTAGCAGCACAGAGACTGGTGGTCAGTGGGATGTGAGGACTCTTAAACTAACATGTGTACAGATGTGAAGCCCTGACTGTGTCTGACTGAGCCTTAATGAAAGCTGTTGTCTTGTATCAAATATGAAGCTTACAGTCAGACACAGTGTGTTCAGTCTCTGTTGCCATGGCGACAGGTCAAACTGATATGATGCTGATTTACAGCAGAGTTCATGAACCATGAACATAAACTACAGATCACCTGTAAAGCATTTTAATAAATTAATCTGTCATAATTAAAACAACTGGAGACTGAGAACAAACTGATATATGGGTCTGATCACTTTAATGAACTGACATCATTCCAGACAGGATGTGAGTGTGTCTGTGACTTCCTGTACGGACTGAAGGCTGCTGGAAACTGTCGGCAAACTGTCCGACTTCACCGCAGCTTTCTGTCACCGCCCCCCGCTGCGGCCGCCTGCTCTCGTCTACTTTCCAGGCGAACCTATTTCTTGTCCCGCGTGTCTCACGAGAGCGGAGCGAAGGCGCGCGGTGAAGGAACGTAAATTCGCGATCAGGCGCTGGAAAACCGAACTAAGAGCCGGTCACGAGGACAGCTACGTGTTCTCTTCCTGGTTGTTGTCAGTGGGACAGCCACAGTCAGTCTTTGAGTCCTCACAGTTCAGACACACATTTACCTGTCTCCAGGTGAGACACGTCATCAACACTTACCCATCACAGCCATCTCACTCAGGTTCACCGGCCTCCTCTCTGTGATGGACCCTTTATCCATCCAGCTGGTCCGGAGCGCCTCGTGCTCACAGTTACTTTCACTTTTGTCGCGTGACCACATCCAGTCTGAAGAGGAAGTGTGAGAGCTGAAAGTTTCCTCTGACGTCCACAAGGTGGCACTGTTGGACCAGGACAGACACACTGACTGCAGGACGACTCTCCACGAACTCTACTACATGTAACTAAGTATTTTACTCTGAGGTATCAGTACTTGTATTAAAGTGTTTTTACTCTGAGGTATCAGTACTTGTATTAAAGTATTTTACTCTGAGGTATCAGTACTTGTATTAAAGTGTTTTACTCTGAGGTATCAGTACTTGTATTAAAGTGTTTTACTCTGAGGTATCAGTACTTGTATTAAAGTATTTTACTCTGAGGTATCAGTACTTGTATTAAAGTGTTTTACTCTGAGGTATCAGTACTTGTATTAAAGTATTTTACTCTGAGGTATCAGTACTTGTTTTAAGGTGTTTTACTCTGAGGTATCAGTACTTGTATTAAAGTGTTTTACTCTGAGGTATCAGTACTTGTATTAAAGTGTTTACTCTGAGGTATCAGTACTTGTATTAAAGTGTTTTACTCTGAGGTATCAGTACTTGTATTAAAGTGTTTACTCTGAGGTATCAGTACTTGTATTAAAGTGTTTACTCTGAGGTATCAGTACTTGTATTAAAGTGTTTTACTCTGAGGTATCAGTACTTGTATTAAAGTGTTTACTCTGAGGTATCAGTACTTGTATTAAAGTGTTTACTCTGAGGTATCAGTACTTGTATTAAGGTGTTTTACTCTGAGGTATCAGTACTTGTATTAAAGTGTTTTACTCTGAGGTATCAGTACTTGTATTAAAGTGTTTTACTCTGAGGTATCAGTACTTGTATTAAAGTGTTTACTCTGAGGTATCAGTACTTGTATTAAAGTGTTTTACTCTGAGGTATCAGTACTTGTATTAAAGTGTTTTACTCTGAGGTATCAGTACTTGTTTTAAGGTGTTTTACTCTGAGGTATCAGTACTTGTATTAAAGTGTTTTACTCTGAGGTATCAGTACTTGTATTAAAGTGTTTTACTCTGAGGTATCAGGACTTGTATTAAAGTGTTTTTACTCTGAGGTATCAGGACTTGTATTAAAGTGTTTTACTCTGAGGTATCAGTACTTGTATTAAGGTGTTTTACTCTGAGGTATCAGTACTTGTATTAAAGTGTTTTACTCTGAGGTATCAGTACTTGTATTAAAGTGTTTTACTCTGAGGTATCAGTACTTGTAATAAAGTGTTTTACTCTGAGGTATCAGTACTTGTATTAAAGTGTTTTACTCTGAGGTATCAGTACTTGTATTAAGGTGTTTTACTCTGAGGTATCAGTACTTGTATTAAAGTGTTTTACTCTGAGGTATCAGTACTTGTATTAAAGTGTTTTACTCTGAGGTATCAGTACTTGTAATAAAGTGTTTTACTCTGAGGTATCAGTACTTGTATTAAAGTGTTTTACTCTGAGGTATCAGTACTTGTAATAAAGTGTTTTACTCTGAGGTATCAGTACTTATATTAAAGTGTTTTACTCTGAGGTATCAGTACTTGTTTTAAGGTGTTTTACTCTGAGGTATCAGTACTTGTATTAAAGTGTTTTACTCTGAGGTATCAGTACTTGTATTAAAGTATTTTACTCTGAGGTATCAGTACTTGTATTAAAGTGTTTTTACTCTGAGGTATCAGGACTTGTATTAAAGTGTTTTACTCTGAGGTATCAGGACTTGTATTAAAGTGTTTTACTCTGAGGTATCAGTACTTGTTTTAAGGTGTTTTACTCTGAGGTATCAGTACTTGTATTAAAGTGTTTTACTCTGAGGTATCAGTACTTGTATTAAAGTGTTTTACTCTGAGGTATCAGTACTTGTTTTAAAGTGTTTACTCTGAGGTATCAGTACTTGTATTAAGGTGTTTTACTCTGAGGTATCAGTACTTGTATTAAAGTGTTTACTCTGAGGTATCAGTACTTGTTTTAAAGTGTTTACTCTGAGGTATCAGTACTTGTTTTAAAGTGTTTACTCTGAGGTATCAGTACTTGTATTAAAGTGTTTTACTCTGAGGTATCAGTACTTGTTTTAAAGTGTTTACTCTGAGGTATCAGTACTTGTATTAAAGTGTTTTACTCTGAGGTATCAGTACTTGTTTTAAAGTGTTTACTCTGAGGTATCAGTACTTGTATTAAAGTGTTTTACTCTGAGGTATCAGGACTTGTATTAAAGTATTTTACTCTGAGGTATCAGTACTTGTATTAAAGTGTTTTACTCTGAGGTATCAGTACTTGTTTTAAAGTGTTTACTCTGAGGTATCAGTACTTGTATTAAAGTGTTTTACTCTGAGGTATCAGTACTTGTTTTAAAGTGTTTACTCTGAGGTATCAGTACTTGTATTAAAGTGTTTTACTCTGAGGTATCAGTACTTGTTTTAAAGTGTTTACTCTGAGGTATCAGTACTTGTATTAAAGTGTTTTACTCTGAGGTATCAGTACTTGTATTAAAGTGTTTTACTCTGAGGTATCAGGACTTGTATTAAAGTATTTTACTCTGAGGTATCAGTACTTGTATTAAGGTGTTTTACTCTGAGGTATCAGGACTTGTATTAAAGTATTTTACTCTGAGGTATCAGTACTTGTATTAAAGTGTTTTTACTCTGAGGTATCAGGACTTGTATTAAAGTGTTTTACTCTGAGGTATCAGGACTTGTATTAAAGTGTTTTACTCTGAGGTATCAGTACTTGTATTAAAGTGTTTTACTCTGAGGTATCAGTACTTGTTTTAAGGTGTTTTACTCTGAGGTATCAGTACTTGTATTAAAGTGTTTTACTCTGAGGTATCAGTACTTGTATTAAAGTGTTTTTACTCTGAGGTATCAGTATTGTAATGGAGTATTTTTACTCTGAGGTATCAGTACTTGTATTAAAGTATTTTACTCTGAGGTATCAGTACTTGTATTAAAGTGTTTTACTCTGAGGTATCAGTACTTGTATTAAAGTGTTTTTACTCTGAGGTATCAGTACTTGTATTGAAGTATTTTACTCTGAGGTATCAGTACTTGTATTAAAGTGTTTTTACTCTGAGGTATCAGTATTGTAATGGAGTATTTTTACTCTGAGGTATCAGTACTTGTATTAAAGTATTTTACTCTGAGGTATCAGTACTTGTATTAAAGTGTTTTACTCTGAGGTATCAGTACTTGTATTAAAGTGTTTTTACTCTGAGGTATCAGTACTTGTATTAAAGTGTTTTTACTCTGAGGTATCAGTATTGTAATGGAGTATTTTTACTCTGAGGTTTTAGTACTTGTATTAAAGTGTTTTACTCTGAGGTATCAGTACTTGTATTAAAGTGTTTTACTCTGAGGTATCAGTATTGTAATGGAGTATTTTACTCTGAGGTATCAGTACTTGTATTAAAGTATTTTACTCTGAGGTATCAGTACTTGTATTAAAGTGTTTTACTCTGAGGTATCAGTACTTGTATTAAAGTATTTTTACTCTGAGGTATCAGTATTGTAATGGAGTATTTTTACTCTGAGGTATCAGTACTTGTATTAAAGTATTTTACTCTGAGGTATCAGTACTTGTATTAAAGTATTTTTACTCTGAGGTATCAGTACTTGTATTAAAGTGTTTTACTCTGAGGTATCAGTACTTGTATTAAAGTGTTTTTACTCTGAGGTATCAGTATTGTAATGGAGTATTTTTACTCTGAGGTATCAGTACTTGTATTAAAGTATTTTACTCTGAGGTATCAGTACTTGTATTAAAGTATTTTACTCTGAGGTATCAGTACTTGTATTAAAGTATTTTACTCTGAGGTATCAGTACTTGTATTAAAGTGTTTTACTCTGAGGTATCAGTACTTGTATTAAAGTATTTTACTCTGAGGTATCAGTACTTGTATTAAAGTGTTTTTACTCTGAGGTATCAGTATTGTAATGGAGTATTTTTACTCTGAGGTATCAGTATTGTAATGGAGTATTTTTACTCTGAGGTATCAGTACTTATATTAAAGTGTTTTACTCTGAGGTATCAGTACTTGTATTAAAGTGTTTTTACTCTGAGGTATCAGTACTTATATTAAAGTGTTTTACTCTGAGGTATCAGTACTTGTAATAAAGTGTTTTACTCTGAGGTATCAGTACTTGTATTAAAGTGTTTTACTCTGAGGTATCAGTACTTGTATTAAAGTATTTTACTCTGAGGTATCAGTACTTGTATTAAAGTGTTTTACTCTGAGGTATCAGTACTTGTATTAAAGTATTTTACTCTGAGGTATCAGTACTTGTATTAAAGTATTTTACTCTGAGGTATCAGTACTTGTAATAAAGTGTTTTACTCTGAGGTATCAGTACTTGTATTAAAGTGTTTTACTCTGAGGTATCAGTACTTGTATTAAAGTGTTTACTCTGAGGTATCAGTACTTGTATTAAAGTGTTTACTCTGAGGTATCAGTACTTATATTAAAGTGTTTTACTCTGAGGTATCAGTACTTGTTTTAAAGTGTTTTACTCTGAGGTATCAGTACTTATATTAAAGTGTTTTACTCTGAGGTATCAGTACTTGTTTTAAAGTGTTTTACTCTGAGGTATCAGTACTTATATTAAAGTGTTTACTCTGAGGTATCAGTACTTGTTTTAAAGTGTTTTACTCTGAGGTATCAGTACTTATATTAAAGTGTTTTACTCTGAGGTATCAGTACTTGTATTAAAGTGTTTTACTCTGAGGTATCAGTACTTGTATTAAAGTGTTTTACTCTGAGGTATCAGTACTTGTATTAAAGTATTTTACTCTGAGGTATCAGTACTTGTAATAAAGTGTTTTACTCTGAGGTATCAGTACTTGTATTAAAGTATTTTACTCTGAGGTATCAGTACTTGTATTAAAGTGTTTTACTCTGAGGTATCAGTACTTGTATTAAAGTGTTTTACTCTGAGGTATCAGTATTGTAATGGAGTATTTTTACTCTGAGGTATCAGTACTTGTATTAAAGTGTTTTACTCTGAGGTATCAGTACTTGTATTAAAGTGTTTTACTCTGAGGTATCAGTACTTGTATTAAAGTGTTTTACTCTGAGGTATCAGTACTTGTATTAAAGTGTTTTTACTCTGAGGTATCAGTACTTGTATTAAAGTGTTTTACTCTGAGGTATCAGTACTTGTATTAAAGTATTTTACTCTGAGGCATTAGTACTTGTATTAAAGTGTTTTACTCTGAGGTATCAGTACTTGTATTAAAGTGTTTTACTCTGAGGTATCAGTACTTGTATTAAAGTATTTTACTCTGAGGCATTAGTACTTGTATTAAAGTGTTTTACTCTGAGGTATCAGTACTTGTATTAAAGTGTTTTACTCTGGGGTATCAGTACTTGTATTAAAGTATTTTTACTCTGTAGTATTAGTATTGTAATGGAGTATTTTTACTCTGAGGTATCAGTACTTGTATTAAAGTGTTTTACTCTGAGGTATCAGTACTTGTATTAAAGTGTTTTACTCTGAGGTATCAGTACTTGTATTAAAGTGTTTTACTCTGAGGTATCAGTACTTGTATTAAAGTGTTTTTACTCTGAGGTATCAGTACTTGTATTAAAGTGTTTTACTCTGAGGTATCAGTACTTGTATTAAAGTATTTTACTCTGAGGCATTAGTACTTGTATTAAAGTATTTTACTCTGAGGTATCAGTACTTGTATTAAAGTATTTTACTCTGAGGCATTAGTACTTGTATTAAAGTGTTTACTCTGAGGTATCAGTACTTGTATTAAAGTGTTTTACTCTGAGGTATCAGTACTTGTATTAAAGTGTTTTACTCTGAGGTATCAGTACTTGTATTAAAGTGTTTTACTCTGAGGTATCAGTACTTGTATTAAAGTGTTTTACTCTGAGGTATCAGTACTTGTATTAAAGTGTTTTACTCTGAGGTATCAGTACTTGTATTAAAGTGTTTTACTCTGAGGTATCAGTACTTGTATTAAAGTATTTTACTCTGAGGCATTAGTACTTGTATTAAAGTGTTTACTCTGAGGTATCAGGACTTGTATTAAGGTGTTTTACTCTGAGGTATCAGTACTTGTATTAAGGTGTTTTACTCTGAGGTATCAGTACTTGTATTAAAGTGTTTTACTCTGAGGTATCAGTACTTGTATTAAGGTGTTTTACTCTGAGGTATCAGTACTTGTATTAAAGTGTTTTACTCTGAGGTATCAGTACTTGTATTAAAGTGTTTTACTCTGAGGGATCAGTACTTGTAATAAAGTGTTTTACTCTGAGGTATCAGTACTTGTATTAAAGTGTTTTACTCTGAGGTATCAGTACTTGTATTAAAGTGTTTTACTCTGAGGTATCAGTACTTGTATTAAAGTGTTTTACTCTGAGGTATCAGTACTTGTAATAAAGTGTTTTTACTCTGAGGTATCAGTACTTGTATTAAAGTGTTTTACTCTGAGGTATCAGTACTTGTATTAAAGTGTTTTACTCTGAGGTATCAGTACTTGTAATAAAGTGTTTTACTCTGAGGTATCAGTACTTATATTAAAGTGTTTTACTCTGAGGTATCAGTACTTGTTTTAAGGTGTTTTACTCTGAGGTATCAGTACTTGTATTAAAGTGTTTTACTCTGAGGTATCAGTACTTGTATTAAAGTATTTTACTCTGAGGTATCAGTACTTGTATTAAAGTGTTTTACTCTGAGGTATCAGTACTTGTATTAAAGTGTTTTACTCTGAGGTATCAGTACTTGTATTAAAGTGTTTTACTCTGAGGTATCAGTACTTGTTTTAAGGTGTTTTACTCTGAGGTATCAGTACTTGTATTAAAGTGTTTTACTCTGAGGTATCAGGACTTGTATTAAAGTGTTTTACTCTGAGGTATCAGTACTTGTTTTAAGGTGTTTTACTCTGAGGTATCAGTACTTGTATTAAAGTGTTTTACTCTGAGGTATCAGTACTTGTATTAAAGTGTTTAATCTGAGGTATCAGTACTTGTTTTAAAGTGTTTTACTCTGAGGTATCAGTACTTGTATTAAAGTGTTTTACTCTGAGGTATCAGTACTTGTATTAAAGTGTTTTACTCTGAGGTATCAGTACTTGTTTTAAGGTGTTTTACTCTGAGGTATCAGTACTTGTATTAAAGTGTTTTACTCTGAGGTATCAGTACTTGTATTAAAGTGTTTTACTCTGAGGTATCAGTACTTGTTTTAAAGTGTTTACTCTGAGGTATCAGTACTTGTATTAAGGTGTTTTACTCTGAGGTATCAGTACTTGTATTAAAGTGTTTACTCTGAGGTATCAGTACTTGTTTTAAAGTGTTTACTCTGAGGTATCAGTACTTGTTTTAAAGTGTTTACTCTGAGGTATCAGTACTTGTTTTAAAGTGTTTACTCTGAGGTATCAGTACTTGTATTAAAGTGTTTTACTCTGAGGTATCAGTACTTGTTTTAAAGTGTTTACTCTGAGGTATCAGTACTTGTATTAAAGTGTTTTACTCTGAGGTATCAGTACTTGTTTAAAGTGTTTTACTCTGAGGTATCAGTACTTGTATTAAAGTGTTTTACTCTGAGGTATCAGGACTTGTATTAAAGTGTTTTACTCTGAGGTATCAGTACTTGTATTAAAGTGTTTTACTCTGAGGTATCAGTACTTGTTTTAAAGTGTTTACTCTGAGGTATCAGTACTTGTATTAAAGTGTTTTACTCTGAGGTATCAGTACTTGTTTTAAAGTGTTTTACTCTGAGGTATCAGTACTTGTATTAAAGTGTTTTACTCTGAGGTATCAGTACTTGTTTTAAAGTGTTTACTCTGAGGTATCAGTACTTGTATTAAAGTGTTTTACTCTGAGGTATCAGGACTTGTATTAAAGTATTTTACTCTGAGGTATCAGTACTTGTATTAAAGTGTTTTACTCTGAGGTATCAGGACTTGTATTAAAGTATTTTACTCTGAGGTATCAGTACTTGTATTAAAGTGTTTTACTCTGAGGTATCAGTACTTGTTTTAAAGTGTTTACTCTGAGGTATCAGTACTTGTATTAAAGTGTTTTACTCTGAGGTATCAGTACTTGTTTTAAAGTGTTTACTCTGAGGTATCAGTACTTGTATTAAAGTGTTTTACTCTGAGGTATCAGTACTTGTATTAAAGTGTTTTACTCTGAGGTATCAGGACTTGTATTAAAGTATTTTACTCTGAGGTATCAGTACTTGTATTAAGGTGTTTTACTCTGAGGTATCAGGACTTGTATTAAAGTATTTTACTCTGAGGTATCAGTACTTGTATTAAAGTGTTTTTACTCTGAGGTATCAGGACTTGTATTAAAGTGTTTTACTCTGAGGTATCAGGACTTGTATTAAAGTGTTTTACTCTGAGGTATCAGTACTTGTATTAAAGTGTTTTACTCTGAGGTATCAGTACTTGTTTTAAAGTGTTTTACTCTGAGGTATCAGTACTTGTATTAAAGTGTTTTACTCTGAGGTATCAGTACTTGTATTAAAGTGTTTTACTCTGAGGTATCAGTATTGTAATGGAGTATTTTTACTCTGAGGTATCAGTACTTGTATTAAAGTATTTTACTCTGAGGTATCAGTACTTGTATTAAAGTGTTTTACTCTGAGGTATCAGTACTTGTATTAAAGTGTTTTACTCTGAGGTATCAGTACTTGTATTAAAGTATTTTACTCTGAGGTATCAGTACTTGTATTAAAGTGTTTTACTCTGAGGTATCAGTACTTGTATTAAAGTGTTTTACTCTGAGGTATCAGTACTTGTATTAAAGTATTTTACTCTGAGGTATCAGTACTTGTATTAAAGTGTTTTACTCTGAGGTATCAGTACTTGTATTAAAGTGTTTTACTCTGAGGTATCAGTACTTGTATTAAAGTGTTTTACTCTGAGGTATCAGTATTGTAATGGAGTATTTTACTCTGAGGTATCAGTACTTGTATTAAAGTATTTTACTCTGAGGTATCAGTACTTGTATTAAAGTGTTTTACTCTGAGGTATCAGTATTGTAATGGAGTATTTTAATCTGAGGTATCAGTACTTGTATTAAAGTATTTTACTCTGAGGTATCAGTACTTGTATTAAAGTGTTTTACTCTGAGGTATCAGTACTTGTATTAAAGTATTTTTACTCTGAGGTATCAGTATTGTAATGGAGTATTTTTACTCTGAGGTATCAGTACTTGTATTAAAGTATTTTACTCTGAGGTATCAGTACTTGTATTAAAGTATTTTACTCTGAGGTATCAGTACTTGTATTAAAGTGTTTTACTCTGAGGTATCAGTACTTGTATTAAAGTGTTTTTACTCTGAGGTATCAGTAGTGTAATTGAGGTATTTTACTCTGAGGTATCAGTACTTGTATTAAAGTATTTTACTCTGAGGTATCAGTACTTGTATTAAAGTATTTTACTCTGAGGTATCAGTACTTGTATTAAAGTGTTTTACTCTGAGGTATCAGTACTTGTATTAAAGTATTTTACTCTGAGGTATCAGTACTTGTATTAAAGTATTTTACTCTGAGGTATCAGTACTTGTAATAAAGTGTTTTACTCTGAGGTATCAGTACTTGTATTAAAGTGTTTTACTCTGAGGTATCAGTACTTGTATTAAAGTGTTTTACTCTGAGGTATCAGTACTTGTATTAAAGTGTTTTACTCTGAGGTATCAGTACTTGTATTAAAGTGTTTTACTCTGAGGTATCAGTACTTGTTTTAAAGTGTTTTACTCTGAGGTATCAGTACTTATATTAAAGTGTTTTACTCTGAGGTATCAGTACTTGTTTTAAAGTGTTTTACTCTGAGGTATCAGTACTTATATTAAAGTGTTTACTCTGAGGTATCAGTACTTGTATTAAAGTGTTTTACTCTGAGGTATCAGTACTTATATTAAAGTGTTTTACTCTGAGGTATCAGTACTTGTATTAAAGTGTTTTACTCTGAGGTATCAGTACTTGTATTAAAGTGTTTTACTCTGAGGTATCAGTACTTGTATTAAAGTATTTTACTCTGAGGTATCAGTACTTGTAATAAAGTGTTTTACTCTGAGGTATCAGTACTTGTATTAAAGTATTTTACTCTGAGGTATCAGTACTTGTATTAAAGTATTTTTACTCTGAGGTATCAGTACTTGTATTAAAGTGTTTTACTCTGAGGTATCAGTACTTGTATTAAAGTATTTTACTCTGAGGTATTAGTATTGTAATGTAGTTTTTTTACTCTGAGGTATCAGTACTTGTATTAAAGTGTTTTACTCTGAGGTATCAGTACTTGTATTAAAGTGTTTTACTCTGAGGTATCAGTACTTGTATTAAAGTGTTTTACTCTGAGGTATCAGTACTTGTATTAAAGTGTTTTTACTCTGAGGTATCAGTACTTGTATTAAAGTGTTTTACTCTGAGGTATCAGTACTTGTATTAAAGTATTTTACTCTGAGGTATCAGTACTTGTATTAAAGTGTTTTACTCTGAGGTATCAGTACTTGTATTAAAGTGTTTTACTCTGAGGTATCAGTACTTGTATTAAAGTTTTACTCTGAGGCATTCAGTACTTGTATTAAAGTGTTTTACTCTGAGGTATCAGTACTTGTATTAAAGTGTTTTACTCTGAGGTATCAGTACTTGTATTAAAGTATTTTACTCTGTAGTATTAGTATTGGAATGGAGTATTTTACTCTGAGGTATCAGTACTTGTATTAAAGTGTTTTACTCTGAGGTATCAGTACTTGTATTAAAGTGTTTTACTCTGAGGTATCAGTACTTGTATTAAAGTGTTTTACTCTGAGGTATCAGTACTTGTATTAAAGTATTTTACTCTGAGGTATCAGTACTTGTATTAAAGTGTTTTACTCTGAGGTATCAGTACTTGTATTAAAGTGTTTTACTCTGGGGTATCAGTACTTGTATTAAAGTGTTTTACTCTGAGGTATCAGTACTTGTATTAAAGTGTTTTACTCTGAGGTATCAGTACTTGTATTAAAGTGTTTTACTCTGAGGTATCAGTACTTGTATTAAAGTGTTTTACTCTGAGGTATCAGTACTTGTATTAAAGTATTTTACTCTGAGGCATTAGTACTTGTATTAAAGTGTTTTACTCTGAGGTATCAGTACTTGTATTAAAGTGTTTTACTCTGGGGTATCAGTACTTGTATTAAAGTATTTTTACTCTGTAGTATTAGTATTGTAATGGAGTATTTTTACTCTGAGGTATCAGTACTTGTATTAAAGTGTTTTTACTCTGAGGTATCAGTATTGTAATGGAGTATTTTTACTCTGAGGTATTAGTACTTGTATTAAAGTGTTTTACTCTGAGGTATCAGTATTGTAATGGAGTATTTTTACTCTGAGGTATTAGTACTTGTATTAAAGTGTTTTACTCTGAGGTATCAGTATTGTAATGGAGTATTTTTACTCTGAGGTATTAGTACTTGTATTAAAGTATTTTACTCTGAGGTATCAGTATTGTAATGGAGTATTTTTACTCTGAGGTATCAGTACTTGTATTAAAGTGTTTTACTCTGAGGTATCAGTACTTGTATTAAAGTATTTTACTCTGAGGTATCAGTACTTGTATTAAAGTGTTTTACTCTGAGGTATCAGTACTTGTATTAAAGTGTTTTTACTCTGAGGTATCAGTACTTGTATTAAAGTGTTTTACTCTGAGGTATCAGTACTTGTATTAAAGTGTTTTACTCTGAGGCATTAGTACTTGTATTAAAGTGTTTTACTCTGGGGTATCAGTACTTGTAATAAAGTATTTTTACTCTGTAGTATTAGTATTGTAATGGAGTATTTTTACTCTGAGGTATCAGTACTTGTATTAAAGTGTTTTTACTCTGAGGTATCAGTATTGTAATGGAGTATTTTTACTCTGAGGTATTAGTACTTGTATTAAGTGTTTTACTCTGAGGTATCAGTATTGTAATGGAGTATTTTTACTCTGAGGTATCAGTACTTGTATTAAAGTGTTTTACTCTGAGGTATCAGTATTGTAATGGAGTATTTTTACTCTGAGGTATCAGTACTTGTATTAAAGTGTTTTACTCTGAGGTATCAGTATTGTAATGGAGTATTTTTACTCTGAGGTATCAGTACTTGTATTAAAATGTTTTACTCTGAGGTATCAGTATTGTAATGGAGTATTTTTACTCTGAGGTATCAGTATTGTAATGGAGTATTTTTACTCTGAGGTATCAGTGATAAAGTAAAGAACACTTTTGTAAACTGTGGTTGACCGTCCACACCAGCAGGCGGCAGTCATGCGCCGTGACGTGGCTCTGACGCTGCCGGTTAAGAAGGAGTAGAAGAAGAACAAAGTGTTGCTAACAATGGCAGCGGCTAACACGGAGCTCCGGATGGATCAGCTCCCCTCAGACCCGCTGCTGCATATCCTGTCCTTCCTGAGCTTCAGGGACCTGATCCAGTACGTACCTGATCCCGCGGCCCGGTCCGTCCGCCACACACCGGAACACCGGAGAGAGGCGGGGACAGTAAACAATGTTTGTTTGTCCGTAAACAGTGCAGGAGCAGGTCGTTAGCCTAGCCTAGCGTCTGCACTAACGTTAGCTGATAATATGGTGCAGATTTACAGGAGACAGGAGAGGACAGAGAAACTGTCAGCTGACAGCACAATGGGTTAATTACACTGAGTGTTAATGAGTTGCTGTCATTAGTCATTAGTCACCATCAGCTGCTTTAATGACGTAAACATCCGGTCTTCACTTAGCCGCCTGCTAACACATGCTAACTGTTGATGTTTGTTGAGACTGAACGACGCTGCGTTCTTATCTCTGTGTTTACGTCATAAACAGGAAGTGTTTATTTACTGCAGTACAAGTACTGATACCTCAGAGTAAAACACCTTAATACAAGTACTGATACCTCAGAGTAAAACACCTTAATACACTGATGGAGTAAACCACTTTAATACATTAGTCTGATCAGCTGTGAGTAAAACACCTTAATACAAGTACTGATGCCTCAGAGTAAAACCACTTTAATGCTGACTCACTTTAATACAACTGTACTGATACTGAGTAAAACACTCTACTAATACTGTACTAATGCCTCAGAGTAAAAACACTTTAATACAAGTACTGATACCTCAGAGTAAAACACTTTAATACAAGTACTGATACCTCAGAGTAAAAACACTTTAATACAAGTACTGATACCTCAGAGTAAACACTTTAATACAAGTACTGATACCTCAGAGTAAAAACACTTTAATACAAGTACTGATACCTCAGAGTAAAAACACTTTAATACAAGTACTGATAACACAGAGTAAAACACTTTAATACAAGTACTGATACCTCAGAGTAAAACACTTTAATACAAGTACTGATAACACAGAGTAAAACACTTGAATACAAGTACTGATACCTCAGAGTAAAACACTTTAATACAAGTACTGATACCTCAGAGTAAAACACTTTAATACAAGTACTGATACCTCAGAGTAAAACACTTTAATACAAGTACTGATACCTCAGAGTAAAACACTTTAATACAAGTACTGATAACACAGAGTAAAACACTTGAATACAAGTACTGATACCTCAGAGTAAAACACTTTAATACAAGTACTGATAACACAGAGTAAAACACTTGAATACAAGTACTGATACCTCAGAGTAAAACACTTTAATACAAGTACTGATACCTCAGAGTAAAACACTTTAATACAAGTACTGATAACACAGAGTAAAACACTTGAATACAAGTACTGATACCTCAGAGTAAAACACTTTAATACAAGTACTGATAACACAGAGTAAAACACTTGAATACAAGTACTGATACCTCAGAGTAAAACACTTTAATACAAGTACTGATACCTCAGAGTAAAACACTTTAATACAAGTACTGATACCTCAGAGTAAAACACTTTAATACAAGTACTGATACCTCAGAGTAAAACACTTTATTACAAGTACTGATACCTCAGAGTAAAACACTTTAATACAAGTACTGATACCTCAGAGTAAAACACTTTATTACAAGTACTGATACCTCAGAGTAAAAACACTTTAATACAAGTACTGATACCTCAGAGTAAAACACTTTAATACAAGTACTGATACCTCAGAGTAAAACACTTTAATACAAGTACTGATACCTCAGAGTAAAACACCTTAATACAAGTACTGATACCTCAGAGTAAAACACTTTAATACAAGTACTGATACCTCAGAGTAAAACACCTTAATACAAGTACTGATACCTCAGAGTAAAACACTTTATTACAAGTACTGATACCTCAGAGTAAAACACTTTAATACAAGTACTGATACCTCAGAGTAAAACACCTTAATACAAGTACTGATACCTCAGAGTAAAACACTTTAATACAAGTACTGATACCTCAGAGTAAAATACTTTAATACAAGTACTGATACCTCAGAGTAAAATACTTTAATATAAGTACTGATACCTCAGAGTAAAATACTTTAATACAAGTACTGATACCTCAGAGTAAAACACTTTAAAACAAGTACTGATACCTCAGAGTAAAAACACTTTAATATAAGTACTGATACCTCAGAGTAAAATACTTTAATACAAGTCCTGATACCTCAGAGTAAAAATACTTTAATACAAGTACTGATACTTCCTTGAGTTTATTATCCCATAAAACAGTCAAAGAAAACCTGGTGATGTAATAACAGAAGTGTGTGTGTGTGTGTGTGTGTGTGTGTGTGTGTAGCTGTAGTTATGTCAGCAGGAGGCTCAACGACTTGTCCAAACACAACCCACTGTGGAAGTCGCTGTGCTCCAAACACTGGCTGCTGACAGAGTGAGTACTTCCTGCAACCCATGCGCGACTACCTGTCGGAGGAGGAGGAGTCAGGATGTTGTTGGCTTAGCTTAGCTTAGCTTAGCTTAGCGTCGCTTAGCTTAGCTCTGTCGTCAGATCAGATTCAGCTCTCTGAATGTGTGTGTGTGTTTGCAGTGTGGAGCGGCAGCAGAGCGGCGTGTCCTGGTACGGTCTGTTCAGACAGTACTACAGAGACCTGGGCCGCTACATGCAGTACTACCCTGTCCTGAAGAGAGCCTGGGAGCAGCTGAAGGCCTTCCTGCAGCAGAGGTGTCCACGTATGATCACATCACTCAAAGGTCCCTCACCAGTGATGTCAAACAAGTGTTTCGCTATATGTACACACACACACACACACACACACACACACACACACATATCTTGGCCAGTGTCCAGCTGTCTTCGTGACTTTCTGTTCGACTGTGACCTTTATTTGTTTGAGCAGTGTATATATATTCACACTTTTACTGTGTGAAGATGAGAACACTCCGTCACTGGTTATGTTAAAGATACAATGTTCTGTGGTGCGTTTGTTTTTTACTCCAGAGGGCGCCACAGAGGTGGAGCTAAACGACATCGAGGCCCAGATCGGCTGCAGACTCCCAGACGACTACCGCTGCTCGTACCGCATCCACAACGGACAGAAGCTGGTGATCCCAGGGTCGGTATCTGCCTGGTGGACCCTCCCTGACTCTGTCCGTCCATCTGTCTGTCTAACCACCACCTGTCTGTGTGTCCCCAGGCTGATGGGCAGCATGTCCCTGTCTAACCACCACCTGTCTGTGTGTCCCCAGGCTGATGGGCAGCATGTCCCTGTCTAACCACCACCTGTCTGTGTGTCCCCAGGCTGATGGGCAGCATGTCCCTGTCTAACCACTACCGGTCGGAGGTGCTGCTGGACGTGGAGACGGCGGCCGGAGGCTTCCAGCAGAGGAAGGGGATGAGACGCTGCCTGCCGCTCACCTTCTGCTTCCACACTGGACTCAGCCAGTACATGGCTCTGGAGCCCGCCGAGGGACGCAGGATGTTCGAGAGCTTCTACCCCTGCCCCGTACGTAACCACTTCCTGTGAAGCCAAACCTTTTATAGCCGCGGTCAGACGCAGCATGTTTTTGGGTCCATCCATACGTTGGTACGTCCCATTCTTGTGAATGCAAAATCCCAAGAACACCATGAGTGAGTCATTTTTTATTTGGCACAAACGTTCACTTGGACTCCACAATGAAGTGATTAGAATTTTGTTGTCAAAGGTCACTGTGACCTCACCTGTCTCGTTCTTGTAAACACAGTAAGTCAAGAACAGCTTGAGGAAATTTTCCAAATTTGGCACAAACGTTCATTCGGACCCTGTAATGAACTGAGTCAGTTTTGATGGTTAGAGGTCAGTGACCACTTTGAGTTACTGATCAAGTGATAAGAATTTGGTAGTCAAAGGTCAAGATCACTGTGACCTTACATCCATCTCATCCTTGTGAGTGTGACATCTAAAGAACACATTGAGGGGGCTTTTCCAAAGTTTGGTGCAAACGTTCACTTTTTCATTCAGCAATGACCTGATTAGATTTTAGTGGTCAAAGGTGAAAGTCACTGTGACCTCACCTATCCCATTCTTGTGAATGCTATCTCTCAAAAAACACCGTAAGGGATTTTTTTTCCCCCCAAATTTGGCACAAACGTCCACATGCTGTGACCAGAAGCTTTATGTTCTCAAGTTGCCCTTTGATTCCATTCTTTTAAACGCGATATGTCAAGAACACTTTGAGGATTTTTTTTTCCAAATTTGGCACAAATGTCTGATTAGACTCAATGATGAAATAATTAGATATTGCTAGTCAAAGGTCAAGGTCATTGTGACCTTGCATCCATCTCATCCTAGCTAAAATGATATTTTCAAGAACACCTCGAGGGAGTTTTTCCACATTTGGCACAAACGTCTGCTTTGAGTTATTGATGAAGTGATTAGAATTTGGTAGTCAAAGGTCAAGATCACTGTGACCTTGCATCCATCTCATCCTTGTGAGTGTGGTATCTAAAAAACACATTGAGGGAGCTTTTCCAAATTTGGCACAAACGTTAACTTGGACTCAATAATGATCTGATTAGATTTTGGTGATCAAAAGTCAAGGTCTCTGTGACCTTGAATCCATCTTATTCTCATGAACACAATATCTCCCCATTAAAGGGTTTTTTGGGGAGTTTTTCCTGAGGTTTAAGGTCAGTGTGACCTCACAAAATATGTTTTTGGCCATAACCCAAGATTTTGACTGAACGTCACACAAACGTCTAACAGGATAAAATGATGACCTGTTGACATTTTATATCCAAAAGGTCAAAGGTCAGAGCACAACAGTGGTTTAATCAGACCGTGTTTTCATGTCTTTGTCTTTCAGGATCAGACGGCTCAGGATCCTTCGGCCATCGACATGTTCATCACAGGTCTGCTGGTTTATCAGTGTGCCTTACACTTGATCAGTGTTAAGAAGCGTCCATTTAGAAAAGATAGAAGAGGCTGCAGAACCTGCCTGAGAATCCTCATGTTTTTAAGTTTTCCTCAGTATCACAGTGATCCAGTGAGAGGTGTGTGGACATTGAAGGATACACTGTGAGCAGGAACTGCTGAAGCATCATTCAGCTCACGTTTGACTTTAAAAAGTTTTAATGAACCACGTCTATTAACTTTACTCGTCAGACACCTGCCAGCACTTTAGGAAGAAGATGTTTGCTGTGGCCATGTTAGAAATGATGGTAATGTGGATGGGATTCTGCACAGGGGACAAACTGTGTGTGTTGGTGTGTTTAGGTTCCTGTTTCTTAGAGTGGTTCACGGCGTACGTCCAGAACGTCGTCACCGGAGAATACCCAATCATCAGAGACCAGATCTTCAGGTAACACATGTGCATACAGACCCGCTCTCAGGTGTTCCTCCTGCTAACCGTGGTCGTTAGTAAATGATCTGTAAAATGACTTCACCGATGCTAACCTGTGTCTGCAGGTATGTGCATGATAAGGGTTGCGTGGCGACCACCGGAGACATCACTGTCTCTGTTTCTACCTCCTTCCTGCCTGAGCTTTCCTCCGTCCACCCTCCACACTTCTTTTTCACCTACCGCATCAGGTACCTGTCTGTCTGTCTGTCTGTCTGCTTGTCTGTTTGTCTGTCTCCACACACAGTACATGTGTTTTAACGAGTGTGTGTTCTCAGGATAGAGATGTCGAGCAGCGCTTCGCCCGAAGCCGCCTGTCAGCTCGACAGTCGCTACTGGAAAATCACCACCTCCGACGGCAATGTGGAGGAAGTTCAGGGTCCCGGCGTGGTCGGTACGCTGCTCGCATCACATTACCACCCATACACCTCGACTGGGAGTGGCTGATATGACCTCCTGAATTTGTGTCTGTGTGTTTGTGCCCACAGGAGAGTTTCCCGTCATGACACCAGGGAAGGTCCACGAGTACGCCAGCTGCACCACCTTCTCCACCCCGTCAGAGTACATGGAGGGTCACTACACTTTCCACAGACTGGGTAACGTCTGTTAACTCTTGTACCCGTGTGTCTGTATGAAGCCTGCAGCTGCGTCACAGGGACAGTTGCTTCCTCTGTTCGTACAATGTTTTCGTGGCGGTGGCCGCGGCTCTGTTGCTGTGACGCAGCTAAAAACAGAAGCCACGCAGTGTGCCGTTGTTGTTTTGATGTTTGTTTGTCTCACAGCCAACAAAGAGGAAGTTTTCCACGTGGCCATACCTCGCTTCCACATGGTCTGCCCGCCCTTCAGAGAGCCGGTGGTTCGAACGGTAAAAATTCTAACACAACAAATCAAGTTTTAAATTTATGATTAAAAAATAAAGTTGTTTACAGTTAAAAAATTTCAGTGTTGTCATCAACATCTGTTTTCTCAAAACCCTGCAACTTTTTTCTTGTAGCGACTTTTTTTTGACACAGCCGTTCTAAAAAGACATTTTTCTCGAATCATTCTGATTATTTTCTCACAACTTTATGACTTTTGCTCAAAATGTCACAACTTCAGATCCAGTTCAGTTCAGTTTTTCGTGAGCCTACGACTTCTTTCTCATAAAATAACGAGTATTTTCATGAGACATTTAATTAATAGGAAAAAAAGAAAACTATTTCTATCAGTGACCCTGATGATGTCTTCGTATCTCTGCAGCAGAAGGCAGCGACCAGTTACACAACTCGCTTCGATGACGACGATGGCGACGGCGAGTACTGTGACGGAGACGGCGATGACTTCAGCGACCTGAGGGGAATCAACATGGCCGCCTTGGAGGGAGCGTGGTGTCCTCGACACATCTGACCTCGAGCACCCACGCACAGCGTTGTCGAGGCAACCAGACGAGACTGTCAGTTATTCAGGTCTGATGGATGACAATGAAAACCTGAATGGTTGACAGACAGCAGGGAATTCTGGGACCGGTAACCAGAGCCATACGTGGGACAGAGTCCAGCTGCCAATCGAGCGAATGAAACAAAACAATGTGAATGAGGTGCAGTTTTCTTTGAGTTCTCTTGTTACAGTATCAAACAGTTGGATAAGCTCAGACAGGGAGGACGGGACAGTGGCGTCATCGTCCTCTCCTTTGCTTTGTGGGATTATTTGTGGCGTCCAGTTGAGTTCGGCGGTCGCTGCGACCTCCAGATTAGACATTGAAAACGCCGAGTTGTGTCAACTGTTTCTGCTCCAAGTAAAAAGCTAAATATTTTTTGGTAGAGATTTGCGGTGGTTCTCGAAGAGCCGTCAGAAGGTTCTCCTTTAAATTATCTCTAAGCTCTTTTCCACTGCAGGAACCAAACTGACTCAAATACGGGACGTCACTCAGCCTGAACTTTAGAAAACATAACGAGACGTTTTGTTAAAGGAACAGTTTCTAGCTGGCTGTAGCCTCCGATTAAGGATTTCGCTAAAATGAAATGGGGATTTGAATTTCTGTCAGATTAACTCTGAAACGCTGACGCACACCAGCTTCCTCATGAAGTTGTGACAAAAATATACAAATTATTTATCTAAACACTAAACACTTTCTCAAAACATTACGACTTTTTTGTCTAAACATTATGACTGTTTCCTGATGATGTAATGGAAAAAGGGGAGTTTACGTAAGGATTTAATTTCTTTCAGATTGCTGAATCGTCACCGACCCGCAACAATGACCGTACTAAAAACTCTAAACGTCGTCCGGCTGCTAAAATCCAGAGAATAAAGACGTTGGAACACGTGTTGTGTTAGCGTCACTTTCAAAGCTCACAGTGGTGCTTATTGGACTCTTGGAGGCCACGTCCAGTCTGTCCTCCATTGTAATTAAAGGTTGTGCTGCCTGAAACTTTAAACACTTTAAGATCCTTTTTTCCACTTCCTGATTTGTGACATCACATCTGCTCAACCAATCATGATCCGCGGCCCAAACGTCAGTTAAGTGAGAAACAGATGTTCTGGCAGTGGAAACGAGTCTGATGGTGGTGGTTTTCCTCCTGCAGAGCTTTCATTTCTCCACCCGGCAGGCGCAGTGTGATTATCTAGAAGAAACTGGGCTTTTACTTTGAAAGGGGAGGCTGTTACAAGTGTTTCCTGGTTGTGTTTTGTGCTTCACGTTTTTTTCTTTAAATCTTGAGTTTCATGACAGGATTCTTTTCTGTCCTCAGCTCAGTGCAGCACGGGGGCGTGTCGTCACTTTCTGATGTGATTGGTGGGTTTGTTTTGTATGTTTTTGGGTTAAATAAATAACAAATATTGATCGCTGCTGACTCGCTGTTTACTGTCACATGACCACGCTGGTGATGTCATCAGAGATAACACACCCGGTTGTGATACAGTTTCATGACCGTCAGTAGACCGGCCGACGGAATGTTGTAAACAAACTGTAAATGTGAGGAAGCCGAGAGAATTCTTTTAAACTCTCAAGATCGTAAGTTATCAACAGGGTTCACACAGGGTCCTTGAAATGCTTGAATAGTACTGGAATACCTTGAAAAAAAATCCACTTTATATACATCTGTGTCCGCGACAGCCATGGACGAGGTGTTACGTTATCGAGTTGTCCGTCCGTCCCATGATTGTTAAAACAATATCTTGAGAATGGAGAAAGGAATTCAGCTTTAGCACAAACATCCACTGGGACTCAACGATGAACTGATTAGTGTTTGATGGTCAAAGGTCACTGTGACCTTGTCTGTCTCATCCCTGTGAAATTGATATCTCAAGAAAACCTTGAGAGAATTTCTTTAAGTTTGGCACAAATGTCCATTAGGACTGTCTCAAACATCCACTTGGACTCGGGGATGACCTGATTTATGTTTTGTGGTCAAAGGTCAAGGTCATTGGACCTTGTCTGTCTCATTCTTGTGGACAGGATATCTCAAGAATATCCTGAGGGAATTTTTTCAAATTTGGCACAAACGTCTACTCTAAGTGAAGGGTGTGCCAATAAGAATTCAATGAAGTTGAAAGTCATTGTGACCTCACATCCATCTCATTCTCATTAAATCAATATCTCAAGAAGGCCTTGTGGGAGTTTTTTAAATTTGGCACAAACGTCCACTTTGACTCAGCGATGAAACGTTTAGTGTTTGATGGTCAAAGGTCACTGTGACCTGACTCATTTTTGTGAACGTGACATCTCAGAAACACCTTGAGAGAATTTCTTTAAAATTGGCACAAACGTCCACTGGGACTGACGAAACGGATTAGATTTTGTGGTAAAAGATCAAGGTCACCATGACCTGGTCTGTCTCAGTCTTGTGAATGCATGTCTTATTCTCAAGAAAACCTTGGGGTAATTTTTTCCAAATTTGGCACAAATGTCCACTTTTAGTAAGGATGAGCTGATCAGAATTCAAAGAAGTTAAAGGTCACTGTGACCTCACATCCATCTCATTCTCATTAAAGCCATATCTCAAGAAGGCCTTGGGGGATTTCTTTAAATTTTGACACAAACGATCACTTTGAGTCAAGAATGAACTCATTAGAAATTGGTGGTCGAAGGTCAAAGGTCAGTGTGACCTCACAAAACATGTTATGGGCCATAACTTCAGAATTCATACATTAATTCTGACCAAACTTGACACAAATGTCTAACAGGGTAAAATAATGAAGGTCAAAAGGTCAAAGGTCAGCTTGACTGTGACATCATCATGTTTTAACGTCATATCTCAGGAACAGAAGGGGAGACATTTGGTCAGATACTGAATTGGTGACTCTAATCTTGAAACTGTGCTGATTGTATAGATCTGTGTGTGAAGCATCCATGTTTTCACTGACATTCAATGTAAAATGCAGATCTGCAAAGTTTATGTTCCGAAAATATTCACAATATTTTTCATTTACTGTATTAAATACATTCAGATATTTTGTCGATCTGTTCACACAAATATAATTGAGACAAATCTTTATAAATATAAATAAACGTGTGAAAATCACCTGAGGAATTTTAGTCCAGCTCCCGACCAAACTTAAAATATGTTTTCTGTAGTTTTTAACTTGTTTGATCAAATACTCGATGTCCACCAACTAATTTGAAAATATTAAAAATGTCTTCCAATGTGTGTTACAGTACAATCTAAACATACAGAGGCAAATTTGTGTCAAAACTATTTGTGTGGACAGATCAACAGCTTGTGTGTAAATGTGTAATCTGTTAATATAAAACACCAAACAAGATTTGTCGACTCACAAAAATATTTTGCAGACATAAAACAGATCTGTAAATTCAAAAATAAAAATTAAAAACAAAATTGCGTAAAATGCAAATCCACAGGCGCAGAATTGAGATCCACAAATAAAAACTGGATTCACAAATATTTGTTCAAAACTTTAAAAGTTTTCGATAGAAGATAGATATTTTGTCGATCTGTTCGCACGAATAATACCGACACAAAGCTGCCTCCGTACGTTTCTAATGACCAGACCAAATTATTTATTTAAAAAACCTTTATTCATGATTTAGTGAAAAAAATCACAGTTTGACTTCTGAGTAGCTTTTTAACTGTTGGCACCACATTACAGTAACATGTAAACAAAAAGAGATGTCGCCCTCCTCCTCCTCCTCTCCACCCTTTTAGCCATCGTCCTCCTCTCCACAGTTGTCATCCTTATCCTCCTCATCCTCTCCTCCACCCTTTCAGTCGTCGTCCTCTTCGTCATCATCGTCCTCTATCACCCTCTCTGTTCTCCTTCTTTTCCTCACCCCTCTCCTCTCCCTCCTCTCCTCTTCCTCCTCCTCTTCGTTCTCCTCTTCCTCCCCTCCTCCTCCTCCTCCGCCCTCCTCCTCTTCCTCCTCCTCCTCCCGGGCATTGCAGCGGCTGCAGTGCCTCCTGAACCCCCCCAGGAAGTGTGACCTGAAGCAGCAGAAGGGGCAGGCGTAGCGTCCGGGCCGGTGAGATGCCCTGACGTGCTGCTGCAGCCGGCTGGGCAGGAAGAAGGAGCGCTTGCAGTCTTTGCAGCTGTACGGACGCTCCACGTCGTGGCTGCGCACCACGTGACTGATGGCGAAACCTGAAACACAGGTGGAGATTCAATAAAACTTTATTCAGATGAGCAGCAGCTGAAGTGTCTAACATCATGAGTCTGACGGTGTTTTCTAACCTGGATCCTGTTTTGCCATGCGTCTGTGTCTCAGTGACAAATGAGAACGCTGCAGTGTAACCGCTCTGTTCACAGCGTCAGCGTCCGCCCATTAACAGTGTTTGTTTTTGTCTCTGACAGGCTTCAGACTGTTTGAGTGTCAGACAGCTTGATGAAAGGATCCCTACAGAGATAGACGTTTGTGTCAAAGAGTAAGATCCTTTTGTTTTGCAAGAAATCACCATCACCAAACCCACCAGACTGTCGTAATTAGCAAGAATTCTTGAGTGTTGGCCAAAAACATATTTTGTGAGGTCACAGTGACCTTTGACCAATGAGCACCAAAATCTAATCGTTTGTGCCAAATTTGAGTAAATTTCCACGAGACCGCTGAGATACCATATTGTCAAGAATGAGACCAACAAGGTTACAGTGATGTTGACCTATGACCACTAAAGTCTAATTAGTCCATCGTTGGTGACAAAGCGTTCTTGAGATGGTGTGTTCTCAAGAATGAAATGGACAGGGTAACTTTGACCTTTAACCACCAAAACCTAACCAACTCATCACTGAGTACAAGTGGATGTTTGTGCCAAATTTGAAAAAAAAAATCCTTCTAGGCATTCTTGAGATATTGCGTTGGCTAGAATGAGACAAAGAAGGTCAAAGTGACGCTGACCTTTGACCGCCACAACCTTATCAGATAATCGCTGAGTCCAAGTGGATATTTGTGCCAAATGTGAGTAATTTTTCTCAAGGCCCTCGTGGGATTCCCGTTCACATGAATGAATCCCTCTAGGCATTTGTGAGATAGTGTTTGCTAGAATGAGACGGACAAGGTCACAGTGACGCTGAGCTTTGACCACCAAAATGTAATCACTTCTTCATTGAGTCCAAGTGGACATTTGTGCCAAATTTGAGTCAATGTCAGTAACAGTCTGAGCCTGTCGGTGACACAAACACTGCGACACAGAAAACTGATTTCAGCCTTATTAAAGCCTCTGACTTGTTTTATGTTAATGTGTGGGCGGAGCCTCCTGAGAGGTATCCGACATGTGATACCTGCAGTGTCAGAGGGAAAGAATCTGATTGGTTGATGAACACGTGGAAGCGGTACCTTTCAGTTTGGTCTTCCAGCCACAGATCAGACACACAAAGCGGTTGGAGATGAAGCGCACCACTTTGGCCGTGGCCTCCATCTCCTCCTTCAGCAGCTCCCCACTCAGCCCGGCCCCCGGCTCCTCCTCCTCCGCCCCGCTGCTCTGAGCCTGTTTGGGCGTAGCGGCGGAGGTGGCCGCTGCGTCCCGTCTGACGGCCTGGGCGGCGTATGCTTTGGGGATGTCATGCTTCCTCACCACGTGGTTGACACCCATAGCTTTCAGCTTTGTCTTCCAGCCACAGATCAGGCAGTGGTAGCCGGCGCCGTCAAACATCAAGACGCTCTCGTCTCCTTCAACGTCAGCTTTAACGGGCCTCACTTCCTCCTCCTCCTCCTCCTCCGCTTCACTCTTCACTTTATCCTTCCCTCCCTCCTTCTCCTCCTCCTCCTCCCCTTCCTCCCCCGCCTTCTCTTCATCTCCGCCCCCCTCCCTCTCGTCCACGCAATGTTTGGAGATGATGTGCTTGTACAGCTTGGTGAAGTCGCGGCTGGTATAGAAGCAGTCGGAGCAGTGGAACAGCCGGGCCGTGCTCTGGTACATCACAATGTTGCCGAGGCGACCCACCACCACGGAGTCCAGGCAGGCGGGGTGAGAGGCTGCCATGTGGGTCAGCTGGTGGGCGTGGCTCTTGGAGAAATGGCCGCAGAGGGGGCACTGGAGGTGGGCCGCAACGCCACCGCCTGCTTCGCCACGTGTTTGGATGATGACGGACATCGCTGGTGTCTCAGAGCCTGGACAGGGACAAATAAAGTTAGACACTCGAAAACTGACAAAGGTCAAAATTGAAGGACAACTTTGGTGTTTTTCAGCCTGGACCCTGCTTCACCATGGAAACGGATCCAAGAGACAGACGTGAACCACGGGTTTACAAAGTGTGTCATTATCTTTCATGTAGAAATATAACGCTGCGTTTCTTCCACCAACAGGGCTCTCATTTTAGTGTAGAGCGTCAGACTGAATTTACCAACGCACCATGTCAGGTCACTCACTCTCCGGGACCGCCAGTGTTACTTGAATAAGTAAACACTGACCAACGGGACCAGACTGGCCGACCCGTATGCTCTCACTCAGTGGATGGATGATGTCACAGGAAGCCAATCTTACAAAGGAGGACCACACTTGTTTATTTTGCTATGGAAGCTAACGTTAGCTAATGTGCTAATATTTAACATCGCGTGAAAATCCAATATTTGTTTTGCTATGGAAGCTACCATTTGCTAATGTGCTATAAAGTCTGTTACAGAGAAATCTAATATTTGTTTTGCTAGCAGAGCTCATGTTAGCAAATGTGCTAAAATGCTAACATTATGAGGAAATCCATTACTTGTTTTGCTGTCAAAGTTACCATTAGCTAATGTGCTACAAAGTTAGTATTACAATGAAATCCAATATTTGTTTTGCTATTGAAGCTAACGTTAGGTAATGCGCTTTAAAGCTAACATATGAGGAAATATTTGTTTGCCAACAAAGCTAATGTTAGCTAATGTGCGAAGAAGTTAACGGTTAAGAAAAATACAATATTTGTTTTGCTATTAAAGCTAATGTTAGCAAAGGTGCTAAAAAGTAAGCATTACAGAGAAATCCTATATTTGTTATGCTATTAAAGCTGACGTTGGCTAATCTGCTAAAATCTAACTGCGGTGAAGTCCAATATTTGTTTTGCTATCGAAGCTAATGTTAACTAATGTGCTGAAAAGTTAGCATGACAGAAAAATCTGTATTGTAACTAATTAGTTAGGACCAGGTGGACGTTTGTGCCAAATTTGAGTTAAGTCTCAAGGCCTTCTTGAGATATCCTGTTCACAGGAATGACACAGGTGAGGTCACAGTGACCTTGATCTACAAGCTATATCAAATTACCTCCGTACATGAATTTGAAGCTGTAACAGTGAGTCAATATATCTGATTAGCAGGGTCGAAAGTGGATGTTTGTGCCAAACTTCAGGAAACTCCCAAGACCTTGTTGACATATCCTGTTTAGAGGAATGAAACAGATGTGGTAACAGTGACCTTGACTCTTGACCTATACCAAATTACAGATCTTTGTGACAAAGAATTTAAAGCTGAAAAGACAATGTAACTGAATAGGTGGGTCCAAGTGGATGTTTGTGCCAAATTTGAGGAAACCCACTTAAAGCCTTCCTGAGATATTGTGTTCACAAGAATGAGACAAAAAGGTTACAGTGACCTTGACCTTTGTCCATTAAACTCTTATCACTTAATCACTTAAGTTCAAGTGGGCGTTTGTGCCAAACTTTAAGAAACTCCCAGGGCCTTGTTGAGATATCCCGTTCACAGGGATGAAACAGTGAAGTCACAGTGACAGTTTGAGAATTTTTCTGACCTCAGTACTGTAAATCTTCAAGTTCCTGAAAAGGCTTTTATTGTGAAAGGTTCAGTTTCATTGATGGAATGATGAATGAATGAATGAATGAATGAATGAATGTTTAAGCACCACCAGTGTCGGTTTGAACCCTGTGAGTTCAGATTTATTCATGTAGGACACAGACGTACAGTAAAGACATCACAGATCTACATGCTGTCATTTTAGTTATTAAAGTTTCAGCAGAGAGTAGAACCCTCACCCTTCTCTTCGCTCTCCTCATCATCATCATCATCATCATCATCATCAAGACAAAGTTCACTGTTAACATCCTTCGGCCCCACTCTGTGCTTCTCGCTCTGACTGAGCTCCTCCCGCCCGGCCGCACGGGGCCGTCCCTCCCTGACGCAGACAATGAGGCGGTCTTCACTCCCGTCGCTTTTCACAGACGGTGCACACACGTTAAACGAGTTCTTTATCGTGTCCGTGTCCAGTTTGTCCCACGCTGTGACCACCCAGTCCACCAGCAGGCGGCGGGTGGGAGGTTTCAAGCTCCCCTCGGGTGTGTACTCCTTATCTGTGTCCCCCGCTACCCACTGCTTGTAGGCGTCGTATACGCTCTGCCTGAAGGGCTGCTTCCACGTCAGATCGGGGGGTTGGACGTATTTTGCGCAGCCTCCTGGAATTGCAGCCATCGTGATGTCGTAGCCACATTCCAGCTCAGCTTTGGTGGCGGGGCCCGTGTGGCAGTGGTAAGAGTCCCACACCAGGAGCCGTGGGGTGCCGTTGGATTTCCCCACTACAGACTGCAGCCAGCGTGCGGCGAGAGCGTCGCTCATCCCCCCATTCACAGACATGTCAATGACAGCGCCAGAGATCTCCTGCTGCGCCGCCCCCACGTCACCATCAGCCCCTCTGAAGACAATGAAAGGCTTCAGTTTGGCGCCATCCGCTTTGGCGGCGAGGACGACGGTGAGGCTGCTGCTCTTGTGTCCCTCTGCCCCTTGCGTGTCAGCTGTGGGAGGCGCCATGTCACCAAAACAAACGGCAGTCTCGTCCATCATGATGATGTCCTGCTCTAGAATCCTCCTGGAGCTAACCGTCTTCCTGACGTAGTCGATAAACCAAACGAGTCTGTCTGTGAGAAGTTTCGAGTCTTCCTGGGGCACAGCGGTGCGACGCCGATGTGATAGGTTGTTGCGCTCTAGAAATTTTTGCAGCCAACCGGTGCTTGCCACAAACGTCTTTCCTCCATCGCTGACGGAAGGGTAGATCTCCAGCGCTTTCTTTTTGATCATGCTCCTCGACACACTCTTGTGTTTGTCCCGCATCGAGCTGATCCATTCGGAGAGCCGCTCCTCGAGCTCCACGCTCACCTTCTTCCTGCCGCCGCCAGCTAACCGTGCTCTCCCATGGTCCCCCAGCAGCAGCGCCTCCTTCTGCTTCCTCCAGTCTCGGACTCTTTTGGAGTCGATGTTAAAGAGCCTTGCAGTTTTCTCTACTGAGTTTTCCTCCGCGAATTTCAAAACCGTCTCTTTGAAGTTGAAATCAAATTTCCGTCTGGTTGCCATGCTTCAAAAAAGATGGCAGGGACTGAAATGGGACAATAACACTTCACATGAGTCATCGAGAACATCAAGAACATCATCATACTGAGGTCAGAGTGACGGCGTGAATGGTAACGACAGGCGCCCTGGTTTGTTTTGGCTTCTGCCTTAATTTGAGAGAATATGGTAGCTCTAAAATCCAGGTCCAGCCTCGGAACATGTGACGGGCATTACCAAAAACTCTGTGATACTTCCAGTGGTGGAAAAAGTAATCAGATACTTTACTGAAGTACGGAGGCACATTTGTGTCAAAATTATTTGTACTAACGCATCAGTAATCTGTGTGTTAATGTGTAATCTGTAAATACAAAACAACACCACACATATGAAAGATGTGTAGTAAATTTACAGATTAATGAAAAACATTTGTGACTATCTTCCTAACATTTAAAACTTCTTAACAGATGTTTGTGACTATCTTCCTAGCATTTACAACTTTCAGATGTTTGTGACTATCTTCCTAACGTTTACAACCTTTTAAACAGATGTTTGTGATTATCTTCCTAACGTTTACAATTTTCACATGTTTGTGACTATATTCCTAACGTTTACAACTTTCAGATGTTTGTGACTATCTTCCTAACATTGGCAACTTTTTAAACAGATATTTGTGATTATCTTCCTAACGTTTACAACTTTCAGATGTTTGTGACTATATTCCTAACGTTTACAACTTTCAGATGTTTGTGACTATCTTCCTACAATTTACAACCTTTTAAACAGATATTTTTGACTATCTTCCTAACGTTTACAGCCTTTTAACTGATATTTGTGACTATCTTCCTAACATTTACAATTTTCAGATATTTTTGACTACTTCCTAACATTTACAACCTTTTAACCGAAAGTTGTGACTATCTTCCTAACATTTACAACTTTCAGATGTTTGTAACTATCTTTCTAACGTTTACAACTTTGGAACGGATGTTTGTGACTATCATCCCAACTTTTACAACTCTAGAACAAATTTGTGACTTTTCAGAATATTTACAACTTTGGAACAGATATTTGTGTCTATCTTCCTAACATTTACAACTTTTTAAACTTATATTTGTGACTTCCTAACATTTTCAACTTTGGAACAGATATTTGTGTCTATCTTCCTAACATTTACAACTTTCCAACAGATATTTGTGACTATCTTCCGAACATTTATAATTTTCAAACAGATATGTGACTATTGTCTTTAAGTTTGCAATTTTATAACAGATATTTGTTTATCCACTTTTTTTGTGAATATCAATTATACGCTTGTGAATTTGAAACACATTTATATGTTATTTGCAAATCTAATTTATATTTGACAAATAATTTAAAGATTTTTTTGTATTTGAATAAAGTGTTTTTATTGTTTTAGATTAAATTCGTTTAATTAATTTACAAATAAATGAAAAACATTCAATAAAATGTTTTTCTTTAACATTTACAACTTTAAAACACATATTTTTTATCCAGTTTTTTATTTGTTAATTTCAGTTCTCCGCTTGTGGATTTGCACTTTTATTGATTTATTTATTTATTTATTTTTAATTTTTTGAATTTAAATATTGCTGATCTGCTTATTCATGCATTTTTATTGCAAAATGTTATTTTTTGTTTCTTTTTTCTAGTTTACAAATCTTTTTTGTATTTTGAAGTTGTTTTAATTTCACAGATGCCGCAATAACAAACGGACTGTTGATCTGTTAACACAAATAATATAGACATAAATCTGCCTCCATACCAAGTATCTTTACCACAGAAATACTGTGCTGCACATTAAAGTCCTGCATTGAAACACTTTAAAGTATGAAATACATTGAAATACAGTTAAAGTACTGCAGTAAATGTTTTATATTAATGTAGTGCAGTAAAGAATAGTATTTCTCTCTGAGATGTTGTGAGTTATAAAGTGGCTCAAAAATAAAAGTGTATTGATTAGGTGCAGTACCTGAGTGGATGTTCTTTCCACCACTGGATATTTTATAGATTAAATGATAATTGAAACATAATCAATAATGAGGATGATCCTCAGCCCTGCACAGAAACCTTTCACCAGACCTCGTTTATTTATTAAGCTATTTTAACAAACTACACGTGATAGTGGGAACAGTGGGACTGAAGCTGACCTGAAACTTGTGTTCCCAGTAAGGTGACTGTTACACGCATTATTCCGGGTTAGTCCCGGGATTGTGACGGCAGTGTAATAACGGTGAACGGCTGCAGCTTCACGTGTTATAACAATGGGATAACGAGCCGCAGCTAACAGGCTAACTCCCCGGCTAACGCGCTGATAAAACCACATTTTAAACCATCTTCTCCACCCACCTGCCTCCGCTGCCGCCTGGGTTTATCTGTCCTACACCTGCTCCACCCGAGCCCACCGGAAATTCACCCCGAGGTATAATTTTAGCTGCGTGAAATCCTCATGATTTCATCGGACCCACCGAGCAGCTTCTCCCCCTTGTTTACCCGCAGCTCTCGGCCGAGCTCCACTTATCGCGAGATTTGGATCCTGGTTTAATTTCGTTGCTGTTGTTTAATGTACAAATAAACCAATAAAAACATAAATATCAGAAAAATAAACAAAACAAAACTGTAAATAAAGTTTAATACGCTGTGACACAAACGGGTCAGTGACTTAAAGCTGCTGATTGTGTTATATAACATTTATGTAGATGAGATGATTCATCTGCTGCTGAGTAACTGGGCTAGAGTGTGTGTGTGTGTGTGTGTGTGTGTGTATCCAGGGCGCACTAAGGTGATTAATGAAGCTATTTGTGGTCCAGAGAAACACACACACCTGGCGAGGAGGTCAGGGAGGACTACGTCTCCCATCACCCACTGCAGTATGACGTCATCCCTCAGCCAGGTGGGGGACCTCTCAGCTGTCACTGGCTGCTGCGGGAGATGCTCCGTTGTTTGGTCGCCTAGCAACAGTTGTTCTCCTCCCATTACCTCTAACCTAACCTTGACCACCTCGCTTTTAAAGTAATGTCACAGCTAGCTAATTGCTAACTTAGCATTAGCATAAGTATTGAGATGTGGCCTTCCAACTACCTTTTCCTAACCTTAACCACCTCTCCTTAATTGCTAACTTAGCATTAGCATAAGTAGCAAGATGTAGCCTTCCCGTTACCGTGACCCTAACCTTAACCACCACTCTTATAATGTAACATTTTCTAGCTTATATGAGCTAATTGCTAACCTCTTGTTTAGTGTAATACTTCATAGCTGAAGTTAGCTAAAGGCTAACTTAGCATTAGCATAAGGAACTAGATGTAGTCCTCTCATTATTATTATTCCCATCCTTATGCTAACCCTAGCCACCTCTTGTTTAGTGTAATACTTCATAGCTGAAGTTAGCTAAAGGCTAACTTAGCATTAGCACAAGGAACTAGATATAGCCTTGCTGTTACCCTTATCTTAACCTTGACCACACCTCCTTTAACGTAATTGGCTACTTCATAGCCAGCTAATTGCTAACTTAGCATTAGCATAAGGAACGAGATGTAGCGTTCCCAAACTAAACACAAAGTACTTGTACTCGAGTATTTGTACTTTTAGTTACTGTTTAACTGGACTCTGAACACCTCACTTCAGTCAGCTGGTGCTTTTACTGCAGCAGGGGATGATTGAAACAGGAAGTCTGGGGTCGAGAGAGGAGGGAGGGGGCTTTTATTGTGGTAGGACGGAGGAGGAGGAGGAGGAATCTGTGTTTGAACTTGTGTTTTCAGTGTTTGTCGGCTCAGATTCACTTTCACACACACACACACACACACACACACACACACACACAGCGGGCGAGGACGACATGCTCTGCTTTAAAGGTGAGGTAGAGGATGGATGATGAAGAATTCCATAAAGACATTTGCTGCAGATTCTCGAGTGTGTGTGTGTGTGTGTGTGTGTGTGCGTGCATGCAGAGTCTTTTCCAGATTACAGCTGCTGCAGTCCTCTGTGCTGTCTTCCTGCTACTGTTACTATGGTTACTGCTTTTATACCATCCCATAGTACTGCATGTAGTACAGCTACTTCCTGTGGTCCTGCCGCAGCCAGCAAACTTGGATCTTTGTTTTGGGTCAGGAGACATTCAAAGCTTTAACACGTGTGTGTGTGTGTGTGTGTGTGTGTGTGTGTGTGTGTGTGGGGGGGGGGGGGGGGGTAGCACTGGCGTGTCGAGGCAGGCTCAAACCCTTTCAGCATCCAAAACACAGCTGTTTCTGTAACACACACACAGTAAGGAGTGATGGAGGCGACTGTCTGTCTGTCCGTCATGGCATTGCGGTGTCTCTGACGTGTGTGTGTGTGTGTGTGTGTGTGTGTGTGCTGTAGATGACACGGTTAAAGACACTGGAGTCAGTCTGGAGGACAGAGGGATGAGAGCTCCTGTCCTCAGCAGGACTGACACATAGAGACAGACAACCATTCACACTCACATTCACACCTACGGACAATTTAGAGTCACCAATTAACCTGCATGTCTTTGGACTGTGGGAGGAAGCTGGAGCACCTGGAGGAAACCCACACTGACACAGGGAGAACATGTCAGAGCACCTGGAGGAAACCCACGCTGACACGGGGAGAACATGTCAGAGCACCTGGAGGAAACCCACGCTGACACAGGGAGAACATGTCAGAGCACCTGGAGGAAACCCACGCTGACACAGGGAGAACATGTCAGAGCACCTGGAGGAAACCCACGCTGACACGGGGAGAACATGTCAGAGCACCTGGAGGAAACCCACGCTGACACTGGGAGAACATGTCAGAGCACCTGGAGGAAACCCACGCTGACACAGGGAGAACATGTCAGAGCACCTGGAGGAAACCCACACTGACACGGGGAGAACATGTCAGAGCACCTGGAGGAAACCCACGCTGACACAGGGAGAACATGTGGGAGCACCTGGAGGAAACCCACGCTGACACAGGGAGAACATGTCAGAGCACCTGGAGGAAACCCACGCTGACACAGGGAGAACATGTGGGAGCACCTGGAGGAAACCCACGCTGACACAGGGAGAACATGTCAGAGCACCTGGAGGAAACCCACGCTGACACAGGGAGAACATGTCAGAGCACCTTTTTCCTTTACAAATATTTGTAGGTCATTAATTTTTTTTGTCTCAACAGCTTTTTATTTCAACAAGTATTTATTTATTAATTCTTAAGGGTTTTTATTTCTCTTTTTAAAAAAATACTTTTGAGGTAATTATGTTTTTTTTTTTATTTGTAAAGTTTTTTTTACATCTTAAATTCATATATATTAGTGTAAAGGTGTTTATCTCCATCAGTTGTTTGTTTGATTCACAGGTGTGTTGGTCCGTCTGTCATCAGTCGTCCATCTGTCCTCGTTTGTCTCGTCTCGTTGAGTTTATTTACTGTCCCCTTTAAGAACACCTGAAACCTGTCACAGGACGGATCTGGACTATTTTCTGAGGCGGATTAATCCACATTTAATGCTGTGGTGAATGTTTGTGGCAGCAGGACGGTGTGTGATGATGATGATGATGATGATGATGATGAAGGAGGAGGAGGAAGATGATGTATCACACACAGACTGAGGGTCAAACGTCGACCTGCTGTTGTCTGATTGGTTGTGAACCTCCCGGCTGGACTGGGCGCTGAGGTAAATACGTGTGTGTGTGTGTGTGTGTGTGTGTGTGTGTGTGTGTGTGTGTGTGTGTGTGTCGGCCATCTGCAGACCTGGATAATCCCTGAGAGCAGATTAGAGAGGAAACACAGACACACACCATCAACACCTCCGAGAAAACATCTCACTGACCGCAGACGAGCTGCTACGAGGAACCGCTCTGCCATTTGGGAAAGTTTGGGGGACATCGACAACGTCTCTGAGGCTTTTATTGTGAAGAAATGAGACTTTTAAAGTTTTGACTGGCCATTGGTGACGCAGGAGTTTTGAAGCTGGTGTGGAGACACTTTTACTTTCCTGAAACACATTCAGACTTTTTTTTTATTGTGAAAATCAGAGGCTGCACAAACATTTAAATGCTTTTTGTGACGGATGATACTTTTACTTTGAAAGAGCTCTGAGCGGAGGACTCTGTTTGTGGATTGTTGAGTGGTTTTATTTTGAAAATTGACATTTTTAAGGATTTATTTTGAAATCGTGCGCAGTCGTGAATTTGATTTTTATTATGGTGAGTTGAAACATCTGTTTTTAAGAGCCCAGGGCTTGTACTGCGAAGGATTAACTAGAAAGAACAGAAAAAACAACAAGGAGAAGTTTCGACAATGGAGTCAGAAATCTCCGGGGTTCTTATTGTGAAAAGATCGTCATCGTGTGATCTGTCCTGAGGGCGGAGGTTGACATCAAACAGCCAATCAGGATGATTTCCTATGTGGAGTGTCTGGGCAGGGAAGGGGCGGGGCCTGGCGTGGGATCAAGCTGCTGGAACGGCGATCCCGACGAAGAGCACGATGAGCTTCTCCCGCGCAAGATGGCTGCCCTGCAACCGAAAACAGAGGGCAGCCTGCGTCGGCGCCTTCTCAGTGCCAAACTCCACCAGCACCACGGCGCCATTTTGGGGCTGAACGCGGGTGGTGCTGGCAGACCCGGGATGCCCTCAGGTGACAAAAAGCCCCTCCCGCCTCACCTTCAGTATCCAGGCAGCAGCCCTCTGAACCACCACCAGTACCTCCCCCCACGATCCCACATCCACCCTTCGGATGCTCATGGGAAGCTTTTCCTCGCCCCAGAGACTTATGGGAAACTCAGCCAACAAACCCCACCCCTTCAGCTACCACGCTCCACCTACCCAGTCCTCACCCAGCGGAGTCGGACAGGTTCATGCCCCCCCACACCAGAGCCCCGCCCCGGCTACACCCTGCCCATCCCCTCCCCTCTCAGTGCTCCACCCCACCTCAGGGAGCCGGAGGTGCCGCCACAGTACCGCTACCGGCCCAGCAAGAGGCGCAGAACTGGGTTCTTCTGCTTCAGATCCCGCCGAGGGAGGAGCTCCGGGCTGGAGATGACACAAACCACACCCCTTCTGCATAGAGGTACCGCTGGAAATTCTGTGTACTAGAATTGACCCTCTTATGCCCCATGTCGACTGCACGCTTCAGCCTGATTCAACTTTGGCACCAGGTCCTTTCCTCTACCACATAAAGTATCCCTGTTTAGTGTAGGCTGAGTGACACTTGCTGAATCCATATATCTCCAACCAATCAGAGAACACCTGCATTTTGTCAACTGACCAGTTCCAAGTCCCGCTCCCGTTAGTTTATCATGAAAGGATAAATTCATGATGACGTCGTGTTTGTCCAAATAACTAACACCAAAATTTACTTTTGGCCGTCACATAGCCGTCATCAGATGATTGAAACAAACAGATGTCATCTTGATCTTTTCTGGCTAATGATAAGTCACGTCATCTCAAAAATATGTCGGCAGCCAACCAACCTGTCCTTTTCCAAATCTCTTAAACTGAACTCGTACATGTGTCTAAAGGCTTAAGTATACTTGCTGCACGAAACGTGTGCAGTTTTCGCGCATGTTTGAGTTCCAACATGCAGTCGTTTGGCGTGTAGACCGCACACTTTGCTGCGAGGTAGCATGACGCGTACGTGAGATGCAATATTGACATGAACACTAGAGGCGCTCGGGCGAAGTATACCTAGAGACTGTGAACGTGAGGTCGGAGGTAGACTGGTGAAAAGGATATAATGGAATGAAGGATGTAGGAGCAAGGTAGACCCAGAAGATGGCGGTAATGCAACGTAACGGATGCCAAGCGCTGTAAAAGAAGAATTCCCTGTGCTTTTCCTCATCGATTGCTCGCATGGGTAAAACAAGGGAAACAAACTCCCCATGTGATTGGTTAAGGGGCCGCACGTACCATCTCCGATGGCGGAGGAGACGACGCCTTTTCCTCTGCCAAGATCTTAACAGCAATAAAATTATGATCTCCTCTTCATCGAGAGTGTCCATGTTTGTGTTTATCCTGAAACACACTGTCACCGCCTTCTTTGCTTTTCGTGACCTCTGTGTCTGAGTGCTGCAGTCTGCCCCTAGCGGAGACCACCAGTATCATGCACGTTTGGCCACGCAGCAAGTATACTTCACGTTTAAAATGCAACTCTGGAACTCGCACGTGTACGTCTAAAACGCAGCTCTGGAAATCGCACGTGCGTACGTCTAAAACGCAGCTCTGGAACTCGCACATGCGTACGTCTAAAACACAACTCTGGAACTCGCACATGCGTATGTCTAAACACAGCTCTGGACTCGCACATGTGCGCGTCTAAAACACAGCTCTGGAACTCGCACGTGCTTACGTCTAAAACGCAGCTCTGGAACTCGCACATGCGTATGTCTAAACACAGCTCTGGACTCGCACATGTGCGCGTCTAAAACACAGCTCTGGAACTCGCACGTGCTTACGTCTAAAACACAGCTCTGGAACTCGCACGTGCGTACGTCTAAAACGCAGCTCTGGACTCGCACGTGTGTACGTCTAAAACGCAGCTCTGGAACTCGCACATGCGTACGTCTAAAACGCACCTCTGGAACTCGCACATGCGTACGTCTAAAACGCACCTCTGGAACTCGCACATGCGTATGTCTAAACACAGCTCTGGAACTCGCACATGTGCGAGTCTAAAACGCAGCTCTGGAACTCGCATGTGCTTACGTCTAAAACGCAGCTCTGGAACTCGCACGTGCGTACGTCTAAAACGCAGCTCTGGACTCGCACGTGCGTACGTCTAAAACGCAGCTCTGGAACTCGCACATGCGTACGTCTAAAACGCAGCTCTGGACTCGCACATGCGTACGTCTAAAACGCAGCTCTGGAACTCGCACATGCGTACGTCTAAAACGCAGCTCTGGAATTCGCACGTGCGTACGTCTAAAATGCAGCTCTTTAACTCCCATGTGCGTACGTCTAAAACGCAACTCTGGAACTCGCACATGCATATGTCTAAACACAGCTCTGGACTCGCACATGTGCGCGTCTAAAATGCAGTTCTGGAACTTGCACATGCGTACATCTAAAACGCAGCTCTGGAATTCGCACGTGCGTACGTCTAAAACGCAGCTCTGGAACTCGCATGTGCGTACATCTAAAACACAGCTCTGGAACTCGCACGTGCTTACGTCTAAAACACATCTCTGGAACTCGTGTGTGCGCATGTCCAAAACAATGACTCGGGAACTTGCACATGCATACGTCTGAAACTCTGGCTCTGGAACTTACGCATGTGTACGTCTAATACAGTGACTCTGGAACTCAAGCAATTACCAGCAGCACCGAAACGACGTCTGGCAAGATGGGTGTGATGACATGTTGCGCGTGCGACCCAGAGATTTTAAAAAAGCAGCAGTTAGCAGTTAGCAGCTAACAGCGTCCAGAAACGTCCGCAAAGTGGGAAAACAGCGATGTCCAAGAGTTCCATCTAAAAAAGAAGCCGTGATCTTTACTGGCTTCAGAAGAGAACCGACTTTTTGGGTTCTGAGGGAATTTTATTTTTGGTATAACTGCTCAGAATGGTTCAAAATCTGGTGCAGGAACCGGTTCTGTGCTGGTGGATAAAGGCAGGCTGTTTGGTCCCCAGTGGTTCCAGGTTTGGTGAATGTCTTCATGAACTCATCTGTGTGTATAATCTTGTGTGTGTGTGTGTGTGTGTGTGTGTGCGTGTGTGCGTGTGTGGGATTAGCTGCAGCTCCATACGCTAGGCTAATGGCTAATTCCTGTAATAGCAGGCTTTAAG
This sequence comes from Epinephelus fuscoguttatus, assembly GCF_011397635.1. Taxonomy (NCBI): domain Eukaryota; kingdom Metazoa; phylum Chordata; class Actinopteri; order Perciformes; family Serranidae; genus Epinephelus; species Epinephelus fuscoguttatus. Next base: position 1,013,178 of record NC_064775.1, read on the forward strand.
ATGCAACAGCTGCTACCTGTTAGCGTCACCTGTTAGCGTCACCCTGTGGCATCTGACCATCGATCAGGTGCTGATTGAACGACAGACCTGAACATATTCAGTCTATATATAAATGTGGTGACATCATGACGGAGTGACCTACTTCCTGTCTAATTAATTGAACTAATTAAAGCAGCAGAGAGGTGACGACACGCAGACAGACGGAGGGACGGACGGAGGGACGGACAGAGGGACGGACGGCTGTCAGGCATGAAGACAGAAGTAATTAGCTGCTCTACTGGCCCAGATATTCGGCACACTTACAGCCTGGAACTGTCCCAGTTTGTGACTGGTGATGAAGGTGATGATGAAGGTGATCCTCGTCTCCATCAACTATTACCCCTGCACATTAATATCAACATTATATACCTTCTCACGGACTCAAGCACCCTCCTCAAGGGCCTTAAAACCCCTGCAGTGATACCAGAATGTCCTCCATAACCAGTTGAGCCTCTGTAAAGACCTCTGATACTGCTCAAGGACCGCTGGTACCTTCTCAAGGACCTATCAAACCACCCACTTGGGAATCTCTTCTTTCTTTTTTAAATTTATCCTCAAGGACATCTGGTACCTTATCAAGGACCTGGGAGACTGCCTCAAAAACTCAAGAATGCTCTTTAATTTGAGTTTCATTTGAGTGTCCTCAAGGACTTCTTGTACCTTTTTCAAGCACCCCCATCAAGCACCATGGACCTTGGTAAGGACCATTTAAGACCATAAACCTTCCCAAGGACCTTTGGTACTCCGGCAAGACTCTTGGATCTTCCATAAATATCCAATGAACTTTTGCAAGGGACATTGGAACCTGCTCAGTGACCTCTAGAACCTTGTCAAGGACCCTCAGGACCTCCTTCAGGACCATTTGAGCTTCCATACGAATCTCTGTTACTCGTCATAAACCCCTTGGACATTTTCAAGCCCCATTTGGGTTTGGGTGTAGGACCTATGGAACCATCTCAGAGACTTAAGGACATTCTTCAAGGACCCCCAAGCATCCATGGGCCTTCTCCAGGACCTCTGGGACCTACTCAAGGACCCTGAGAACCTCCTTCAGGACAATTTGAGCTTCCACAAGAATCTCTGTCATTTCTGACAGACTCCTTTAACATTTTCAAGGCCCATTTGGGTGTCCTCAAGGACTTCTCATATATTTTCAAGGACCTTTGGAACCACCTCAGAAACTCAAGACCACTCTTCAAGAATCCCTAGCAGCCCCCCAAGCACCCTTGGACCAACATAAGGACCATTTAAACCTCCCCAAGGACCTTTGGTACAGCTCAAAGACCCTTGGACCCTTCTCCAGGACTCCTGGAACCCACTTTAGTATCCATGTGACTTTTGCAAAGAACATTTGAGCCTCATGAAGGGCCTCTGGAACCTTGTCAAGGACCTCCTCTCAGACCATTTGAGGTTCCATATATATCTCTGTTACTTGTCGTAGACCTCTTGGACATTGTCCAGGCCCATTTGTGTGTCCTCAAGGACTTCTTGTATGATTTTAAGAACCCATAGAACCATTTCAATGACCCAAGCACCCATGGGCCTTGTCCAGGACCATTTAAACCTCCTCAAAGACCCCTGGGACCTCCTCAAGGACCCATAGAGCTACCTTTAAGGACTCCAGGGACCTCCAGGTGTGCTGTGTTGCCTTTGAGCTTGGTCCCGGTCCTACAAACAGCTGTTTGAGACAGCGATGAGAGACTGAAATGTCCTCACTTTGATAAGCTGTCCTCACAAATACAGTACCGGGAGAACAAAGAGAATAAAAGACGAGCGGCTTCACTTTCGAATTCTCTTTCTTCATCTACAAAGAATCGAGTGTGTGTGTGTTCATGGTAACCTTCATCACCTGGCGACACACATGAAGGACACACACGTGTGCTGGCTTCCTGCCAGCGAGTGTGTGTGTGTGTGTATGTGTGTGTGTGTGTGTGTGTGTGAGGTAGAGAGAGAGTGGAGATTAGAGGGAGCGGAGTGGGAGGAGAGCGGCGTCGCAGCGAGTCGAGCTGCGTTTCTGCTGCTGCTGCCGTCTGTCTGCTGCAGCCTCAGGAGTGTGTGTGTGTGTGTCCGCTGTCAGTGTGTGTATGTGTGTGTGTGTGCGTGTGTGGCGTCGTCGTTATGGTTCTGATCGGAGCGGCCATCAAATCCGTCCTCAAATATCTTAACAAGACCAGAGGTGAGTGTGTGTGTGTGTGTGTGTGTGTGTGTGTGTGTATTTGTTATCGTCGCGTCGGACAGGGCGATGTAGTTCTCTAAAGATGACCTCATAGAATGCAACTGTCTGATTGGCTGTCAGACGTACATTATAATCAATCCGCCTTTCTAAATCAGAGCTCAAGGTTTGTTAAACTGCAGGTAACCATAGCAACAGTAAAGACAACTGAATCAAGGACCCCTGGAACCTTCTTGAGGACCTTATAATCCCCTCAGTGATCTCCAGAACCTCTTCAAGGACCCATTAAGCCTCCTTAAGCACCCGTAGTGCCTTCTGACAGACCTTTGGTACCTATCAAGGACCCCTGGAACATTTTCAAGGACCTTATAACCCCCCCAGTGACCTCCAGAACCTCCTCAAGGACCCATTAAGCCTCCTTAAGCACCCGTAGTGCCTTCTGACAGACCTCTGGTACCTATCAAGGACCCCTGGAACCTTTTCAAGAATCTTTGGCACCTCCTCAAGGGCTGTCTCAGTCATCTCAAGGACCTCTTGTAGTCTCAGCCTTGGGAACTATTCAAAGGACCCAGTGATCCCCTCAAAACAACCAATAAACATCCTCAAGGATCTCTATTTTAGCCCCCAGAAAGACCTCTGCTGGTTCTCAAGGACCCATGGAACCACCTCCGTGACCTCCAGAACCTCCTCAAGCACCCGTAGTACATTCTAACAGACCTCTGGTACCTATCAAGGACCCCTGGAACATTTTCAAGAAAATCTGGAATCTCCTTAAGGACCATCTGAGTTGTCTCAAGGACCTCTTGTAGTCTCAGCCTTGGGAACTATTCAAAGAACCCAATGATCTCCTCAAACAACTAATTAACATTCTCAAGGACCTGTTGTACACCATTAAGAACCCCTGGGATCTTCCCATGGACTATTTGAGCCTCCATACAGACCTCTGGTTCTTCTCAAGGACCCTTGGCAGCCCTGAAAGGAGCCTATTGACCTCATTAAGAATCATTCCAGTGTCCTTAAGAACCTCTGGTATCTTATAAAGGACCTGGGGAACCACCTCCAAGACTCAAGGATGCTCTGTAGGGACTCCTAAAACTCTGCCAAGCACCTGGGCAACTCAAGGACCACCTAAACCTCTCCAAGGACCTCTGAAATTTATCATGGATCCGTGGAACCACTTCAGTGTCATAAGAACGGTCTTACAAAAGGAGAAACCCTCAAGGACCATCAGAGCTTCCTCAGGGGCCTCCGGGACCTTTGGAGCCCCTCAGTGCTCCCAGGTACATCATCAAGAACCATCTGGGTCTTCTTCAAGGACCCCTGTTACTTCTCATTGAGCCCTTGGACCTTCTCAAGGACCATTTGGGTCTCCTCTAAGGATCTATTTTATTTTATATTTTATTTTGTATTTTTTGCCCTTTGACGAGCAAATGTGTACCAACTGTAACGCAACAATTTTTTTCACGTTCACAAGAATGAGACGGAAGCAGGGTCACAATGACCTTGACCACTGACCTTTGGTCATCAGTTCAAACTAGGGTGAAAGTTGGTGTTTGTACTAATATGTGAAAAACAAATCATTCAAGGCATTCTTGAGATAGCGTGTTCACGAGAATGAGACGGGCGCATGGTCACAATGACTTTGACCTTTGACCACCAAAATCACCACATCACTGTTGAGTCCAAATGAATGTTTGTGGTCAGTTTGAGGGAACATCTTAAAGGTATTCAGACGTTCATGAGAATGAAATGGAAGCAAGGTTACAGTGAACTTGACCTTTGACTTTTTGTCATCAGTTCACCCTTGGGTTAAAGTTGATGTTTGTGCCAGAGTTTGTGTGTGAATGTGCTGAGACAAGACTAAACCCTGAGCTGTGCTGTGCTCTGTCTCTGTCTGCAGCAGGGGACAGGGACAGTAAGTGGTCTGTTCACTACACTACCCAGAAGCCCCAGCAGGGTCTGCTCTTCGTCCCTGGAAAGAGACGGTCCGGCAGCGCTGATGACCTTCGAGGTCAGAGGTTGACAGGAAGCAGCGTCTCAGGTGATCATCTGTGTTTCTTTATTACTGACAGTTAGATGAACACAAGGATCAATCCGCTGCTGAAAATAGTCCCAAACTATTACAGTACTTCCTCCGTCAAGTTACAGTTTATATCCACGTCTTTCCTGACTCGTGTGTAGTCATGATGACTGACAACGCTTCAGATATGCACATTAGTGCCAAGGAGCTACAGATTCTAAAACATGGATGCTTCATACCCAGAGGGTCAAGATTAGAGTCACAGATTAAGTGTCTGACCAAATGTTATAATATGATGATGTCACAGTGACCTTGACCTTTGACCTTTGGCCATTAAATTTGTATCTGTTCATCCTTGACTGAGGGTTGACGTTTGTGCCAAATTCGGGGGAAAAAAATCCTTTAAGGCCTTCTTAAGATGTTGCGTCCATGAGAATGAGACAGAAGCAAGGTCAAAGTGACCTTGGCCTCTGACCCTTGACCATCAAAATCACATTAGATTATCCTTGACTGAAGGTTAACGTGTGCCAAATTTGAAAAAAAAAATCCCTCAAGGCCTTCTTGAGGTATTGCATTCATGAGAGACAGAAGCAAGGTCACAGTTACAATTGACCACCACAATCTCATCAGTTCATTATAGAGTGATAAGTGTGCGTTAGTGCCAAATGTGAGGAAAATTCTTAAAGGCCTCCTTGAGATATTGCACTCACAAGAATGAGACAGAAACAAGGTCACAGTGACCTTTGACCTTTGAACATCAAATCAGTTCATTGCCCAGTCCAAGTGAACAGTTGTGCCAAATTTGAGGAAATGTCTTTAAGGTCTTATTGAGATATTGTGTTCAGAAGAGTGAGAAGGACCCAAGGTCACAAAGACATGACCTTTGACCATCAAAATCTAATCAGCTCGTCATTGACTAAAAGTTGATGTTTGTGCCAAATTTAAACAAATTTTCCCCAAGGCCATCTTGAAATATTAGGTTCATGAGAGTGAGACGGAGGCTAAGTCACAGTGACCTTGACCATTGAGCTTTGGCCTTCGGTTGATCCTTGGATGAAAGTTGACATTTGTGCCAAAGTTGAAAATAATTTTCCTCAAGGCCTTCTTGACATAGTAGGTTCATGAGAATGAACAGAAGCAAGGTCACAGTGACCTCTGACCTTTGACCACCAAAATCAAGTTGGTTGTTGTTGAGTCCAAGTTTACGTTTATGTCAGATTTGAAGAAATTCCCTGAAGGCCTTTTTGAAAAATAACTAATTATTACAATGACTTTTACATTTGACCTTTGGCCACAGGTTCATCCTTGACTGAAAGTTGACATTTGTGCCAAATTTGGAAAAAAAAAACACAAAAAAACCTCAAGGCCTTCTTGAGATATTGCCTTTACGAGAACGAAATGGAGGCAACCTCACAATGGCTTTGACCTTTGACCTTATTCATCTTTGGCTGAAAGTTGACATTTGTGCCAAATTTAAAAAATAAAATTCCCTCAAAGCCATGTTGAGATACTAGAGAATGAGACAGACAGACCGGCAACCTGAAAACATGAAACTAGTTGTTTGTCTTTCCTCAGTAGTGAGATCTTTATTGACACAACACATTCATCAGTTATGAGACCGAACCTGGACCTTTGACGTAACGAGGACAGGCCAAAATGTCCTCACAATGCAGACATGTCCCCACAGTGATGGTTAAAAACTGAAACCGTACCTTACAGAGAGGGTAATACAAGAGCGCCTGCCTCAACCAGCTCTGAGTTCGGCCTTAAAGGCTTTTATTTTGGGGATTTTCTGGTTTTCTAATTGATAACTTGGAGCAGATTGCAGAGAGCTGCAGCCCACACACACACACACACACACACACACACTGCAGACTGCATCACACACAGCTGCAGTGCCTCAGACAAAGGACCTCGTTTCATGTCATCGGTTAGGCTGAACTTTTACTGCAGTGACTGATTGATTAAACTATTGATTGATTAATTGATTGATTGATGTAAGATGATGTAATCAAATGATGTAATCAGCATCATGATGTCATCCTGTTCAGCTGCAGTTTAAGAATAATTATTTTCATTGAGGTGTTTTTTGTCTCAAATTGATCAACATGTTGATTATTGATCTCCTTATTGATTACTGGCTGATTGATCATCTTTGTCTCACCCTGCCTCTGTTCTCTAACACGTGTGTGTGTGTGTGTGTGTGTGTGTGTGTAGCATGTAACGGGCTGACTCAGCATGGTTACAGCCGAACAGTCGGTTCTCAGCTGCACCCGCCCGGCCCCACCCCCCGCCCATCCTCCTCTGGCCTCGACCAATCAGAGGGCAGCAAAGCGCGCAGAGGGTGGAAGGACAAAAGCAGGAGGATGGTTAGTGACACACACACACACACACACACACACACAACAATAATACGGACGCTGTGTTGACTCATGAATATTAATGAGGCAGAGACGACTGCAGCAGAGCAGCGACACACCAACACCAACGCACATGTGTGTAGACAGACAGACAGACAGACATCTAAGGAACCATAACAGTACAGTTCATCCATTTAAAAGAACACGTTCCTCTGCCATGTAGAACAGGAAGTGAAAGCAAAGTCCATCTGCCATAAAACCAGCACAGTCGCCTGAATAAATGTTCACTGTTCATTTCTGTGAACCGCGGATACGTAACAATTGTACGTTATAACTTAAGGTGTCAACAGCAGTGTGAATAATATCTGGTTGGATTCACAAAAACTACTTTGTTATTGTCAGGAAAAGATCACTTTTAACTATAAATACGTGGTCATGGTGGCTGAAACGCCACGTGAAATGTAGCAATGTCTTGGAACTATCTCCACATTTGGTGCCTACACAGTTGCTTGAAGACGCAGCAATGACTCGTTGGTGTTGAACAGTGGTCTGCATCCCGGCAGGCGTCTCTCCGAGGTGTCACATCCACCGTCCCCTCCACCTCCTGATGACAGTCAGCTCAGACACTAGTATTTATATGATGCGTATGAAACGTAGAAATGTAACGTACCTGTGGTTTCCAGAACCGTACGATACTGACATTTCCTTCTGGTGACTGAAGTGATTAAACTGTATCTCACCAAAGTCGACCTGCTCTGTGAAGGTGTGCTGGCTCTCAAAATAAAACGCCACCACAGGTTCAGATAAGATTAATGGAATGAATTTTCAGATGAACATACACCTACTGACACATGCCAAAATGAAACTGTTGAAACCAGCCAGGTTTATAAAGCCGTTTCCTGCATCAGTGGAGAATGGCTTTGCTTTGCTGCCATCTGCTGGTCAAACTGAAGTACTGACACAGTCATGACACCACTGCTTGCCATCTGTGTGTCTCCTCTCTCACTCATTCACACTTCATTCATCCATATCTTCTCTGCTTCTCACCCCTGTTGTTTCAGAGGTCCAGGTTCCTCGACTGTCTCTCTCAGTCGTGCTTTTCAGTTTGTTTCAAGTTTTCAGTTTGGAGGAGAAAGGTAAAGAAACTAGACTGAAGTAGACTAGACTAGAGTGAAGTAGATTAGAGTACCATTCCCTGTCACACCCAATCAGACGTCACCAGACTCTGGTTAAACCTCATCTTAAAATACAGCTTGACTATCACGTCAGGTTTATTCCACACCACTCTGCTGCAGCTAGATTGTTCTCGGCTAAACCAAACCAACTCCTCATCCGTCTTAAACAAGACTCTGATGGAGTAAACTAGATTTGTCTCTGGTTACACTCGACCCCAACAGGTTTTACGAGATGCTAGTGGGCTGTAACTTGAGACCAATCTGTCCTGAGGTTTTAAATTTAAACTACAGGGCTAAACTAGAAGTAAGGCCCAGACACACCAGACCAACTTCAGTCTTGGGATTTCGATAGATTCGGTCTGGCTAAATTAGACCTAACTGGGGTTAAAGTGGGATCGGTTTCTTCTGGGATTAAACCTAAGTGTTTTAACTTAAACTGAAACTTACCTCCTTGGGTTGCACTCTGCTGGGGTTGAATCTGATGGTAAACCAGGCCATACTGGGTTTAAACTCAACTCTGAACATGCTAAACAAATGTGTATGTTAACTGCGTTTTTGTTCTCAGTCCTCAGCGTGCTCAGATGAAGAGGAGAGGTTCATCTTGAACAACACGCGACCTCTGACCCCCCTGGTCCTCAACCCCGTCCACCGCACCTCCTGTTGGGAAGTCTTTGCCCCCACTTATGAGCTGACAGCGGACACGGAGATAGAGCCGACCCCCCGGCTTCCGACTCCAGAGGAGAGGATGAGGCAGCAGGCGGAGGCAGTCCCAGCTGATATAGTCCCAATCAATATAACAGGTAGGACCAGACTGGACTGGACAAGACTATCAAAGAGTCTTAAATTCAAGATTCATCCCGGACTTGAGATTTGATGTGGATTTGACTTGACTTAGACACAAGCAAAGATTTGGACTTGGGCTGCCTTGGGGTTTCACTCTTTTTTTGTATACAATATATATATACTTTATTAATCCCCCTGAGGGGAAATTCAATTTTTTCACTCTTGTGTCATTAACACACAGGTCCGAAATACACACACATGCTCCAACACACGACTCAACTTGACCAGGGTTGAGATTTGACCCAAGATTCAACTTAGAATATTGACTTTAGTCTGGACTTGACTCAGACTTAGGACTTGAGAGTCATCTTATCCTTGAAACTTAAAGACTCAACTCCCACTTGAGACCTGACTCAGACTTGGACTTGGGATTCAACTAATTCTTGAAACTTCGAGACTTCGAGACTCAGCTCTCACTTGAGACGCAACTCAGACTTGAGACTTGACTTGGACATGAGGTTTAACTTATTTTTGAAACTTGGAGACTTAACTCACACTTGAGACATTACTCAGACTTGGAACTTGACTTGGACTTGAGATTAAACTTATTCTTGAAACTTTGAGACTCAAGTCCCACTTGAGACCTGACTCAGACTTGGGGCTTGACTTGAATCTAGCATTTGACTCCAACTTGGTGTATTGCACAGACTTGACTTGAACATGAGACTTGACTTGGACTTGGCGTTTGACTCTGACTTTGATATAGGATTTTAATCCGACTTGAAATTTGACTTGAAGTTAAGACTCAACTTGGAATGGGACAGAGCTTTAACTCAGACTTTTGTCTCAAGCTTGACTTGAACTTGACCCTGATTTGGAGCTGAAGGCAGACTTGAAACTCAACACCAACTCAGCATGTGACTTGGACTTGGGACTCCCCTCGGACTTGGAACTTGTTAAATTGACAGAATCTCTTCTTATTTTGTTGTATTTTCATACATGTGCGTGCTTCAGGAGCAAGTTTTGATCGTCAGGCCAGCTTTCGAAAAGTGGTTTCTAACACCGACTCGTTATCCCGGCAACCCCGCAACCTGAGCCGCCGCAAGACAGTAACCGGGGTACCTGATGATGTCAGCAGGAAACGTGGTATAAGCTCCGCCCATTCATTACCAATTAGCTGTTTTCTATTTCACACCATCTCCGCGTCTCTTCGTTTATGCACTCTGTTCTTATCTTCTGTCTTTCCAGACTCTCCTTCGGTTTCTTCCATTCTTCCTGGTCAGTTCTCCACCGTTGGTCGAACTGCCTCATCCTCCTGCAACTCTGCCCACCAACAGGAGAACAAAGGGGAGGAGGTGGAAAGGGGAGAGGTCAGAGTGGAGGGGCAGGTCCCAGCAAGGAGGATCCGAGCCCCAAGAGGAAGGGGAATGTCCAGCCTCATGGCCTCTCTTACCTCCTGCCCACCCGTCGACTACTCTTCATCCTCCTCAGAGGTCCACAGCCTCCCCCGCATGGCAACCAACTCCTCCCTGAACTCTGAGGCCAGCTGTAGCAGTGCCTCCTACAGGACACTCAGTGCCTCCTCCTCTTGTTGCCAGGTAGGAGAAACTGTGGTCAAAAGTAAGCCAGTAACTACAACAAAGAATTCGATTGTTAAGATTTTTTTTTTTTCTTCTCCAGTCGCAGGATCTACAGGGTTTCCCCAGCGACCTCCAGCCCCTGCTGCCCTTTGACCCCACTGCCAGAGTCATCCCCCAGTCTCCCTCCTCCTCCTCCTCTTCTTTACCTTCCTCCCCAGTCACCTCCTCCCTCCCCAGTACCCCCAGCCGTGCCCTGCAACCAGAGTGGTCTTACCCTAGCAATAAGTCCCTGAATGAGGCTGCCCAACATCGCAGTTCCCTGTCCTCCTCCCACTACCTCTCTTCCTCTTCCATCGCGGAGTCTGAGTCAGGGTTTGGCTACCAGACTCTGGATGACCAGACCCCCACCCAGCAAGAGACGTGGAACTACCAGCCCCTGTCTCCCAGCTCCAGCATCCATAGCAGCCAGACCGGGAGTGACTGGACAGGCATTACCCAGGAAATGAGATGTGTTTCTGGGGAAGGTTGGAGCTGCGATCCCCTGCTTTCCTCTGGTCGCTCCACCCCCTCTCACGCTGACTGCAACTCTTTGTGTTCAGAGAAGAGGCCCACCTCTCCCTTGCTAAATTGGGAGAAAAGAAAGCACAGCACTTCCTCTTCATACTCGTGCAGCAGCACACGCAGCATCTCCCTCCGCAAGTCCAAGCGCCCGCCTCCTCCGCCATTGCGCTCTGACTCTCTGAGGCGCCGCCCGGGTCGTAGCAAACCCTCCCGCTCCTCCTCTAGTCCCCGTCCGGTGTGGAGCCCCCACCTGGAGCACACCACCCATCAGACCCCTGCATCATCCCCACAGACCTTTGATGACCCCTGGGTACCCCGAAGCAGCACCAAAAGACGCCAGAGTGGGTTTAACTGTGGGACAGTAACAACCTTTGAACCTCTAAGCCCTGACTGCCAGGCGGCTACCTCCACTGATGATCCTACTACTGAACAGCTACTGCCGAGCTCCGGGCACCCACATGCCCACGTCTTCACTCCTGAGTCTCCAGGCTCAGAGGAGGGGCTAAAACTTTCTCTCAACCCCCAACCAGCTGCCTCTTCTGTGGCCGGGCTTCAGCGCCTTGCTTCACCATCCAGTGGCTACTCCAGCCAGTCCAACACCCCTACACCTGGCACTCCTGTGTCCTCCCCCCTCTCCCCCTCCTCGCCTCTCGCAGCAAGCCCTGGAGCCTTCTCCCTCCCCCCGACCTCCCCCTTCTCCTCTTTACACTCATCTTCCTTCCCCCTGTGCCCTGCCGTCTCCTCCGTGCCCAGGGTGATGTCTCAGGCCGAAGGGAAGCCGAAGCCACCGGTGCCAGAGAGGAAGTCGTCACTCTTCTCATCCCTGTCCTCCTCATTTTCCTCCACCTCCTCCCTCTCCTCTTGCACCTCCTCAGACTCCTCTGCCAAGCATCCTCTTCTCCCCGCCCCACCTCCTCCTCCTCCTCTACCAAAGTCTTCCTCTCCTTCGCCTCCTGTCTTCTACTCCCCCTTTCCCGAGTCCCTTCCTCCACCTCCTCCTCTTCCTCAGCCCTGCCAGCCTGCTCCTTCCTTCACCAAACTCTCTGCTGCTCCTCCTCCTCTACCATCATCCCTTCCTCCTCCACCTCCCCCACCTCCTCCCCCTCCTCCTCTTCCACCCTCATCCCTCCCTAGTCCTCCTCCTCTACCTCCTTCCTCACGGCCTCCTCCTCCCCCCTACTCCTACACTGTCAGACAGACCTCCCACGGTCTTGTGTCCACCACGTCATCATCAACCAACTTCCCTCCTCCACCAACCTCTCCCCCTCTGCCCCCATCTTCTCCTCTCCCTCCCTCGTCAGAACTCTCAGAATTGCCAATTGCTGATCTTCCTCCACCACCACCACCACCTCCTCCTCCTCTCCCCGCATCCCCTGCCACCCCCCTTTCCCCACCAGGCCTTGGCAAGTCCCCAAACCTCTATGTTAAAGTGGCCACGACCCCCTGCCCTCTGGTCACTGCCCAAGCTTTGCAGGGTGTCAAACTCCGCTCCATCAAGAACGAAAAAGGTCTCACTAGCATCATGCTAACTGATGCTGCATCTGCTGATGCTACACCACATAACCAAGCTGACACATTGTCAGCTGATGCTAATCATGCTAATACTCTCCCTGATCTACCAAACAAAGAAGTTCCTCCAGGCAGTGCTGCGCTGGCTAATGCTAATCTTGATAGCCAGGCTAGCACTGAAGATACACTAGTTGGAGCTGGATCACAAAATGCTGCCTGTCATCTCTGGAGCAATGAACCCAACATAACTTTAACAGGTAATGCTAATGTCAATTGCCCTGCTAATGGTTTTGCAAAGCGACCTGGATGCAAATCTGATCATGATAACCACAACCTTCACAACCTTACAAAACGTGATGTGGGGACATCCAAAGAAGAGTCATCTTATACTAATCTAGTGAGCATAGGAGGCATTGCCGCTAGCCCAGCTAACCAAAGATGCTCTGGGCCGAAGGTAACCAACGGGGAAACTCCTCAAGACATCCAGTACAATGAACAGGAGAAGGAAAACTCAGTCCCCAGCTCAGATAGTCCCTGGGTCAAAATGCCTTGTGGTGCTGACATAAACCACAAAAACACAATTATTCAACATCCGTTTTTGCACCAACCGGTCACGGATATAACAGTGCCAGACACTAAGCTAACTGTAGAGAAACAGGGAAACACAGACTCTTCGTACTGGACCCTCTCTGGAACAAAACAAGAGTCTCACAGAGAAGGCGGAACAACACTGTCAGAGAGCAGAGATGAGATAGAGACACATGATAAGAATAATTCAGAAATATGGAACGGTGCAGCTGATGAGGTTTCAGCAGCATATAGGGATCTTAAACAGAGTAATAGGATCTGTCAGCCAGGAAGCTCAAGGAAACTCCGCTCCCCAGAGAAGCCGACCCTGCCAAAGAAGCCCAATCTTTGCATTTTGGGTCTCATGCCATCCCCTGAGGCCACCCAAGGACCAGGTGGGTGGAAGAGCGGTGGACAAATCACAGCACCTTCTCCTGGGCTCAACAGCCAATCACAGCTTCCCGCTGATTCCTTATGCACACTGTTGCACAGACACCTGACCCCGAGTTCACCTTCACAAAAGCACCTGACTTGCACCGCTGTTGACAAAACGATTACTCCTGACAAATCAGTGACGCAAACTTTACCATCAACTGATGACACTGTTTCACCTGTAAACACAACACCTGCCAACGTCACCGCACACTCACCTGCCAGCTCCCCTCAAAGGCAGAAGCCACCAATTTTGCACAAGAAGCCGGATGTCTCATCGACTTCACCCAAAACAAACAAACTACTCACTGCAGCTAAAGATAAAGGGGAGGCATCACGAGGCACCACCGGGACCAGAAGCACCTTAGGGACCATCTGCGCCACAGGGATCATGGCTACCACAAGGGCTAGGAACACTTTAAATGGGACCATGGAGAACTGTGGTACCTCAGGAACTTGGGGAACCTCTGAGACCTGTAGCATCTACAGGAACTCATGGGTGTGTGGAGCTACCTCCACCCAGAATGGTAGCACCCAAACTGGGGCAACAGACCCCTGGATCATCAAGACAAGACTTCATAAGGACAATGAGAGAATGTTTCATAAGAGCATTATGAGATCATCGCTGGCTGAAGATGAAGAGGAAGAGGAGCAGGAGAGGGTGGAAGAGAGGGAGATGAAGACAACGGGGATGATGATGACGTCTTCCACCGCAAGGAAAAAGGACAAAGCAAGGAAGAGGAGGAAGAGGAGGGCAGGCAGGAAGCTGCTAATGATGTCATCAGCAATGGAACCCTCCCCCTCTTCATCGTCATCATCATCATCCTCATCATCTTCATCCTCATCTGGAGATGAACAAGATGTGGTGAAAGAGAGAACGATGCCAACAAGTCAGAGGAGGAGGACAAAGACAGTATGCAATCAAGACACCAGTGACTCCGAGAGCTCCTGCACTCTGATTGGTCAAAGCAGGTGCTCCCTCAGCAGTGCGCTGTCCACCGACAGCTTGCAGGGGGAGCTGTCGCTTCCAGACCTCCTGATACAGGAGGATGAAGAGGAAAGGAGGAGCAAGGAGGGAGCAGACAGTAGGAGGGAGGTGGTGAAGGAGGCCCAAGGACCTCCAGATGGTGAGTTGGGTTTACTGGAGTTGCACTTTGGCTTGAAACTACTAGATTGTTCCTTGTTATAGCACAGATGCATCAAATTGACCGCAAAGAACTAGTGGTGACAAAGGCCAACTGTTGCATTGCCTCAAGTCACCTGTGTCTCAGCCAAAAAGTTACACTTGAACACACCGCAAAGACTACAGTCAGCAATTAACTAATATGTACGTTCTGCACCTGTCAAAGCCAGTTCAAAACCACTCATATCACCCAGAAACCTATGGTCCTGGTAACCATGTGGATTCCACTTGACACGCTTCCCCCAAACACTGTTGCAGACCAACGACACCTCTTCATGGCACAGGCACTCCCCAGTGGCACAAAACTGTTCGGGAATGGCACAATGAACGTGACAAATGTTCAAGGCATCACCCTGGCCTCCAAATTCCCCAGATCCCAATCAGATTGAGCATCTGTGGGTTGTGCTGGTACCCTAGAGGTACCCCAATCCACTGTGGGGCCTCCTTGGATCGGGCTTGGCTCTGACTTGTCAAGGCATGGACACAGGACCTCTGGGAGTGTCTGGCATCAGGGGGTTGGTGGCAGATCCTTTGAGTGCTGTTGGTTGTGAGGTGGCATACCAGCATGTCCCACAGATGCTTGATCAGATTGGAATCTGGGGAATTTGGAGACCAGGTTGACACCTTGAGCTCTTGTGTTCATTGAGCCATTCCTGCATTGTGGCATGGTGCATTGTCCTGCTAGGGGAACACTGCCTTCGCCATGAGATGTCTTTGGCCTGTAACAGTGTTTGGGTGGGTGGTGCATATCAGGTGGCATCCACATGAACCTCAGGACCAAATGCTTCCCAGAGGAACATTTCATCGCACGTTATTCACTCGGTGGTTTTATGTTGTGCCTGATTGGTGTGCAGCTGCTAGATTTGACAGGAATGTGATATTGCAGACTTGGTTAATTCAGGCTCAGAATGAGTTCCACTTGGAGCTTGGGCTTCTGTTGGTACTTGGAATCAGACGCAGTACCTGTGTATCACGCTGAAATGGTGAGAACATGTTGGAGCACCTGGAGGAAACCAGTCCTGACATGGGGAGAAAATGCAAACTCAGTGCACAGATGGGCTCCTACTGTTGTGTCTAATGCTTTGTTTCTCTGTCCAGCCGATGTGTTCGTCAGTGTTTCGGCAGATCAGATGTTTGTCTCCAGTCGACCACGGACGACAGAGGATCTGTTTGCTGTCATCCACAGGTAGGGAAACTCACTAACACACAATGCACACTGTTACTGGACAAATCTCATGTGTCTGCCTGCTTTCTCCCTCCGCCTCTGTGGAGCAGTGCAGTATGGGAAGGCACAGCGTGAATGCCATGGCAGGCAGGTAAAGATCACTGAATGTGTGGTAGATGGAGTTAAGTTCTTGACCCTGGGTGGCTGTAACCAGATAAATAATCGGTTTTCCCTTTCCTTTCCTTTTCCCCTGTTCCCTCTGTTAGGAAGCGTAGTTATGTCTTATCCCTGAAAGGAAGCATTCTGTCCATTTGTCTTTTTTGCCCAAATAGTAACCTCCTTCCTCGCTCCCCACCTTTTACACCGCCTGTTCAAGGTGGGAATGTTACGCCGTTTTTCCATCTCACCGTTCATTATAAAAGGCATAATGGCAGAACTCGGGAACAGAGTTGTCTCACCGTTAAACCGATGGTGGAGCTAGAAACAGCGGCGAGTCCACGTCTGTGTAGAAGGGACAGACTGCAGGACAGGAGGGAAGTGATGTTTTGATGAGGTATTATATGTGCAACCAACCACTAGGAAGGCAGCAGTTAGCAGCTAACTCAGAGGAAGAACAGCGGCCGTTAGCAGTTAGCAGCTAACTCAGACAAGAAGAACAGCAGCTGTTAGCAGTTAGCAGCTAACTCAGAGAAATAGAAGAGCAGCTGTTAGCAGTTAGCAGCCAACTCAAAGAAGAAGAGCAGCAGCCGTTAGCAGTTAGCGGCTTACTCAAAGCACAACAACAGCAGCCGTTAGCAGTTAGCAGCTAACTCAAAGAAGAAGAACAGCAGCTGTTACCAGTTAGCAGCCAACTCAAAGTAAAAACAGCAGCCGTTAGCAGTTAGCAACCAACTCAAAGAAGAAGAGCAGCAGCCGTTAGCAGTTAGCGGCTTACTCAAAGCACAACAACAGCAGCCGTTAGCAGTTAGCAGCTTACTCAAAGAAGAAGAACAGCAGCTGTTACCAGTTAGCAGCCAACTCAAAGAAGAACAGCAGCCATTAGTAGTTATCAGCCAACTCAGAGAAGAAGAACAGTGACTGTAAGCAGTTAGCAGCTAATTCAAAGAAAAAGAACAGCAGCTGTTAGCAGTTGGCTTCGTTAGATCAGCCACCATGTAAAAGGGACGCTAAATGTTTGTCATCGTCGTGTTATGTCACTGTTTAAGTTACGCTAAAACGTCATGTCTGTCGTGCCTCTTTTACTTTTGGGGTGCCGACATGCTTTCTGAAATCACACACTGTCTTTTGATTCTGTTTTACAAAGTCACGGCGGCGTGAAGAGACTTCGTAGCAGCCCTGTCGGCTCCAGTTGCTCCCATATGTCTTGTCCCCTGACTTGGTTCTAACAGGGAACTTTTTTGTTTCCTGTGCCCCAAATTTGGAATTTCCTCAGAAGTCCGTCCCTGCGTTCACTCGAATCACAGCTTGTTATTTTGACTTTTGTTTTGTCACTCAGGACTGTTGATCTTTCTGTGTTTGTCTCAGGTCTAAGAGGAAGATGCTTGGAAGAAGGGATGCAGAAGATGGTAGGCTCCGTATCTCGTCTTCTTCCTCCTCTTCTGTTTCTCCTTCGGACACACCCTCTGTCCCTCTTGCCCGTCTTACCCGACCTGCAGCACTCAGAGATCAAAGGTCAGCGAGAAGTGAAAGCTTTAAGGCCCTGCTGCTGAGGAAGGGTAGTCGGTCTGATTCATCGTCTCGAATCTCGGCTGTTGAACGGCTTGGCATACTTGCTGCTCCTGCTGCCATTGGTGACCTTCAGAGTGTGTCGCCACTGCCACCGCCACCGCCACCGCCACCAGACCTCCCTCAAGACAAACCCATGAGCGTGTCCTGTACCTCAGATACATGTGACACTAATACCCACCTCACTCTGGACGCACCTTTGTCCACAACGTCTCTGTGCAATCAGAGCTTCTCCATGATTGGATTCGGATGGGGGCAAAGGGATCTGAGCCACAATGACCTCCTCCTCTCCTCCTCCTCCTCCTCTCATTTCCTCTTCCTCTCCTCCTCCTCCTTGCGGCCTCGCTCCCTCACTCCCCCTTGCTCATCCAGTCGGCGCTTTGCAGCTCGCTGCCGCCTCTACGCTGCCCCTATGACAGCCATCTTCGAAGGGGACAGTGAGGAGGAGGAAGAGGACGACGACGAGGTTTTCATGAAGTCTCCAGGAACCGAAGGAGAATCGAGCCAGAGGTTGGTCAAGACTTCCTGATGGACAGGCGACATTTAGAAACGCAGCTGCGATGTGGATCCGACAGGAAGTCCATGGAGCATACCTGCGTGATGCACCTTCACCAGAAAGTCCTCCCTGAACGTGACAAGGTCTGGGTCTTCATCTGACTAATCAGGTTCACAAACATGTCGCGCTGAACTCAGCTGACCTCCACCGGACTGACTTACAGCCTGAAGCATCTTACTGAATGTACCGAAGCACACTCGGTGACTCTCAGACTTGTCACTAGCAGCCACACTGATGTGTCAGAAAACTACAGAAGCCTGGAAAGGACACTCCTGTGGTTACTCAAGTTGTTCCCTTAAGATTGTGGAACCATGATCTCAAGAAAACAAATACTTGTTAACTTTACCCCCAGCACCTCGAGTTTATACACTTTAATTTAAACTATGGTTATTATCCTGCTTTTTGTATTTTGCTTGATTTAGTTTTTTGTTTTCCTACTCGCACAGATGCTGAACTCACTTTCTTATTTTGTTTGTTACTCAGTTTGTTTTACTATCTTGCACCAGTGAGAAATCTAAATTATCCATCCTCGGTCCAGTGAACAGATTTCCGTCTGACCAAAGAGGACGTGGAATTATCTCAGATCTGGACATAAGAAGCATTTTCTTGAGATCACAGAGTGAATGTTACAATAATTATAATATTGTATAATAATAACAATGTGTAGGCATTTATATTGTAAAAGTTTTCATGACGTCATAAAGAAACTTCAGATCCATCAGATCCGACATTTAACAGATTATAATGAGGTAAATTCAGCAGTTTAAAGATAGAGTCTCTGATTCTATTAATAATACCACTCAAATCCCAAACTAACACACGCGCTCCTTCAAAAGCTCCACCCCACTAATTCATGGACACACATTGCCAAGGTCACGACAGTTTGGTTTAGGCAACAGAACTACTTAATTAGGAAAAAATTGCAGATGTCACTAAAAAGAAAAAGAGGCTTTGAGCAGCTTGAACGCGGCTGGAAAGGCTGCGGTGTGTCGTTACAAAATACCCGGCTTAAGGTTTGTTGCTACAAAACACTTGCCTTTAGGTGATTCAAACGTGGCTTGAAATGCAGCGATGCGTTGCTACAAAACACCCAACTTTTAGGTGTGTTGCCACACAACTCAACTTTTCAACAGCTACAAAACACAACGCTACTGATCAAGCCACGTTAGCTTCAGTGGTTGCAGTGTGTAGCTATAAAACAATAGGTTTGAGTAACTTAAACACAGCTCAGTGGTGGTATGTCGCTACAAAACACCCAGCGTTGAGGTGTGACACTACAAAACACCCGGGTTTGAGGTGGGTCGCTATAAAACACTCGGCTTTAAATTACTTAAATGCAATGGTAAACGGCTGTGCTGTCTAACTACAAAACCATCGACTTGAGGAGCTCAAATGCAGCTGAAAATGCGGTGGTATGTTGCTACAAAACACCTGGCTTTGACATGTTTTGCTATAAAACGGCCAGCTTTTAGGTTTGTTGCTACAAAACACTCAACTTTGAGTGGCTTAAACGTGGCTTGAATGGCTGCAGTGTGTAGCTACAAAACAATTGGCTTGAGTAGCTCAAATGCAGCTGAAAAGGCAGTGGTATGTCGCTACAAAACACCTGGCTTTGAGCTGTGTTGCTATAAAACACCTGACTTTGAGGTGGGTCACTCCAAATCACCCGGGTTTCTAGTATGTTGCTATAAACACTCAGCTTTGAGGTACATTGCTATAAAACACCTGGTTTTGAGTGGCACGAACTTAATTTGTCAGTGTGTTGGACCAGAATCATAAACTCCACCTTTAAGCGCTAAGTTCTAATCATCCGATCCTGATTTGGGACGTTTCGATCAGTCCGTCGTGACATCACATCCGAACACAAACACATCCTGGCTGCATAGTTTTCAAAAAAACTCAAACAAACTGGATGTTTTTGTTTATTCTGATTATTTCAAACATTTTTGACGTCATGCTAAGCTTCTTCTCATTTTTATATGTTGTTACCAGCTGTAAGCTGAGACGCTCATGACTGAGGGATGTAGTTTGTCCTGAACTGTAAATAACTCGTCTGTTTCTCTCATGTTGCTTCTTCTACTTCTTCTGCTGCTGGATCTTCACTTATCGTAGCATCTTCTTTGGTAATGAGTCAGTTTCAAGCCTCAAATCAGATTAATTTTATAAACAGGAGTAGCAGATAGTGAGAAGACGTAGTGGTCAGAAAGATGATGTAACTTTTAAGGTCGAGGCTTTGAATTTAGGAACATGATTATTGTGTGTGTGAATGTCAGAGGTTCAGATTTACTCTATTAACAGTGACATTAATAAAGTTTAACGAGAACGATGGAAAGAGAACGTGAGAGAAGAACAGTGACTGAAAACTGTTTGTTGGAGGTTGAAAGGTGGAGATCATGAAACAGAAAACGTAAATGTAAATAAAGAAAAGTGGAAGCAATAAAGGACGAATGAAATTCTGAAACTACGATTTGTTTGACTTATTTTTTGTTATTGTACACAAAAATACAAAAAAAGTTTGAGTGCAGACCTCGCCAAGTAGGTAACTGCTAATGTTTGTCAATCTCTAACGTTATGTGCATGACCAAAACATCAAGTTGGGAGGCAGTTTTAATCAAAAGCAGCGTCTTGTACAAACCGTGTCACTGAGTCAGGAAAACCCCCATTCAGTCAGATGATAGACTTTATGTATTCCTGACGAGCCCAAGTAGGCCTACTCGCCACTGCCAACCGGTGGCGCACGTCTGGTCATGGAATGAGTCTATTCTAAAACTCTGTGCTATTTTGAGCTATTTTATTAATTTAATCCCGATCATCACCAAAATTTTATCATCTGTTCCTTGTCCCATTATCCACCTTTCCTAAAAATTTCATCAAAATCCATTCATAACTTTTTGAGTTATTTTGCAGACAAACAGACCAACGCCGGTGAAAACATAACCTCCTTGGCGGAGGTAATAAACTTATCAGCTGTTCTCCATCAGCTGTGGAGAATCTAGTATAGAAACATGCTGTGAATCCTAAAGATGATGTGATGAACATGTTCTATCAGGGTGCAGTTTGTGTCTCTGACCACTGGGTGGTGCTGTGGATCAGGTATTTCTGTCCTCATAGTTCACTACGTCCTCTCAGCCTGTTCACAGCAGCTCTGCATCCACAGGTTGAAATGGTTCTTGAGGAGAACGTTATTCATCATGAAGCTGTTGATCCGTCTGTTGGCTGCAGATGAAATTACAACCTTTATTATTTTTATTATTATTATCAGCCACATTTTTGTAAACAGATAAAAACTTTATTTATAAACATCAGACCAACAGTCAACGATACTGAATATTGTATTTACACAGAAAATTAAGAACTGTGTGTTTGTGTCAGAACGAAGAGACAATCAGCTCTTTGGTTCTCATCAGCCTTCACCTATGTTACTTTACGTTAAATACAAACCACATTTCTTCATGTAAACTTTCAGAACGTTACATTAAATATGTAACTTTGCATAAAGTTCGTAACTTGATCACACTCAACTAACCTTAGGAACTTTGCGATAAGTACGTAACATGAAGACGCCCAACCGTATTTCTTTTCTTAAAGCTAATCTACATAACGTGCAATTCTTTCCCAAACCTAACCAACATAAATTTACGTAAAGTACATAAAACATATCTTGATGACGCCCAACCATAATTCTTTTCCTAAACCAAACCTACGTAAATTTACTTAAATCCAGGCAACGTAACTTTACTTGCCTGAACCTAACCTACCTAACTTTACGTTAAGTACGCAAAGTGATGAAGCCCAATCCTTTTTTGTCATGTTACATACTTAACATAAAGTTATGTACATAATTTTATGTTACAATGCCAAACCATGTTTCTTTCTGTTGTCAGGTTACTTACTTAACGTAAATAACTTTATTTTGAGAATGTAACATGAAGATGCTCAACCATGTTTTTTCCCTTAACGTAATCTTCATCAATTTACTTTCTTAAACCTAACCTACCTAACTTTACATTAAGTTTATAGCATGACGACCCCCAGCTTAATTTTTTCTAACCCTGACCTAACCTACGTAACTTTAGGTGAAGTACATAAATTTACGTTAGGTTTGTAACATGACAACATAGTTTGTGTGGCACTAATCCTTTAAATATTTTTAAAAAGCCCTGTATAAGGCGACGTTGTTTGAGGAGATTCCAGACGTTCTTAATAAGGGTTCTTTCACGGGCACCTGATGTGGTTTAAGAGGTTATTTCGGGTGTCTCAAAGGTTCCTGGGGAGGTTGCAGATGTTTTTGATGTTTCAGGAGTCTTTAGTGTCATTGCGGTGGTTCTGAGAGTGTCTGAGAATCTCCTGATCATATTTTAAAGGACTGATTATGAAGTGTCAGAGGTCCTTGAAGAAATCTGAGAGGTTCTTTGGATGTTCCAAATGTTCTTAATGTTCTTGATCAGACTCTTAAGGAGAATTTTCAGGGGCCTTTGAGGGGGTTTAAAGGATGGCATTTGAATTAACATGAAGGAGATTCCAGAGGTCCTTATCTGACTTCCTGCGCCCGCCTGTTGCATATTCTCCAAACCGTTTTTAGAAATCAGGCAGGCCACCAGTCAAATTAGTTGTGCATTTTTTTCCAGTAGATTTATCGTACACGAACTCCCGTAAAATCTGTTGTCACGCAATCCCAACGGAGATCTGCGAGAACAGATCCACGGTTTGTTCCCCAGAGTGCCCGCAGCTGTTTGTGTGGAGCAGACAAAAATGCGCATTGTCAGAATGATGCAGCAGAGCGTGTCCCGGAGGAACAGGAACATATCAAGTGGTTATTGTTGTCATTAACATTTTTTGCTTCCAAATTCAGAAAGGCGAGACACGAGACATTTTATTTATGAGCATGATGGAGGTCTGAATCCAGGACACGAGTGGCTGCCGGGCGAAGAGAGAACCGGGGCAACACAGCAAACCAAGACAGACGGACACGGGGAGTTAATCCTGGAGACAGATTTAGAGCCTTAATGGTTCTGACTCGCTGCGTTCAGACGTCTCCAGAGTCTCCGCGAACACATAGTTTTCCCACGACCCCGTCTGACCTTTGACCCCTGTGTGTGTTTAATTTGTGTCATTAGACGTTTTGATTGTCTGAACGTTGATCCAAAAACAGCAGCGGATTGTGTTTGTCTTCGTTTGTTGCTCCGAGGATGTGAAACATGATTTTCGCACATCGTCGTATGACAGATCACACCTTTCACAGCTGCACACACCTGGTGTTGTTGTTGGCCGTGCAGTTCATCACGTGTGGTTAAAGAATGTGTGTGTGTGTGTGTGTGTGTGTGTGATGCCAGCAGTAAGAGAACCTGGCAGAACGGAACGCTCTCACCAACTGTGTGTTTAGATTCTCTTCCATCTCTCATCACAGTCAAACATGTTTGCATCTGGTTTGTTCTGTTAAGTAAATAAGTAAGTAACATTTATTTACGTGACGCTTCTCGCAGACACAAAGTGTTTCACAACATAAAGACAAAGTGAGTACGACTATTTGCACACAAGATAAAAGAAGATAGATAAGAACCTCTGGAATCTCCTTCACGTTAATTCAAATGCCATCCTTTAAACCTCCTTTATAAGCCCCTGAAATTTCTCCTTAAGAATCTGATCAAGAACCTTTGGAACATCCAAAGAACCAAAGAATCCATCCAAAAGAACATTATCAGGAGATTCTCAGACACTCTCCAAACCACCATAACGAGACTAAAGACTCCTGAAACATCAAGAACATCTGCAACCTCCCCAGGATCCTTTGAGACACCCAAAGGGTTGAGGGGGGGGGGGAACCCAAAGTTCCCCCCCCCCCTCAACCCTTATTAAGAATTCCTGGAATCTCCTCAAACTCATATAACGCTTTGTAAAATATTAAGGAATTAGCACCACACAAACGGAGCCACATTACAGCAGTTAATGCAAGATGAGACAAAGGCAGGTGGAAAAAATTCCAGTTCAGCAGTTGAAACAACAGATCTCAGTTTACTGATATATCTCAAATGGATAAAACAAGATTTGGTCAGGTGCTTCAAGGGGTATCAAATGATGCTGGCTGATTAAATTTTACCCCCAAATTACGCAGATTAGCAGGAAAGATGCCCAATACTTTGCGTAATGAGGGGGACCAACAAACAGAATCTCCGTCTTATCAGCACTGAGCTGTGAAAAATTCTCAGCGATCCAGACCCTGATCTCATGAAGGCAGTCTTCCTGTTTCCTGTTTCTGTTTTTATTTAACTCTGTGTTGTTTAAGGCCTCACTTGACTTCAAACAGACAGGCTCGTAGGTTTTGATAAAAGCAACAGGAGAAGAAATCAAACCACAAACCTGGCGATCTCCAGTTGCCAGGAGAAGATGTTGGCGTTGTGCATTTCTACAAACAGAAAAAAATACATCTGCACGTTTCATATGAATCACAGTAACATTTCTAAGGTGACGTAGTCTCTGAGCTGACTCTGTCATCAGGAGGTGGAGGGGTGGTGTACTGTGTGACTCCCCGGGGAGATGCCAGCCAAGTTGCAGACCACCGTTCAACACCATCAGGGAGTCAGTGCTGTTTGTACCGTCGCTGTTTCTCCAGCAGGGATAGTGCCACGAAAAGCAGTTGTTTTTAAATGAGACGTCAGTCTTTTCAACTACATGGTAACGTACAAATGTACAAAGGGGGCTGAGTTAAGTCTTCTGAGATAGTTTCAGAGGTTCTTGCCTTGTTAAAGAAGGTCTGAGAGGTTCCAGCAGTGTTCTCGACTCTAAATCAACATTTCACTGAGTTTTCAGGTTTCGGGGGGACCTTAAAGTGTGTTCCAGGGATCCTTGGGGAGGGTCCTGGAGGAGGATCCCTCAGGAGGTTAAAATAAGGTTTAAAATGTGCTCCAGAAGTTCTTGGAGACGTTCCAGAGCTGTGCGTGTAGTCAGTGCCACATTGCTGAGGTACAGGCCTGGATATGTACAAAGTGGAGTTAATGGCCGTGAGAAAACTTTGTCGGCACTGCCGTGACCTGCATGAATAAACAGCCTGCACTCTGAGATCCAGGCCGTCATTCCTCCGCTTAAACCCTGAATAAATACAGGTTTAATAAACAGGAACACACACACACGTACAGTATAGACTGTGAACCACACACACATCAGTACCCACATACTTTCCTGATAAAACCTGGTTCCTGGTAAATCACTGCTCACACACACACTCACGTTCAGAGCAGATGAACAAATAAAGGTGGAACCCTGAGAACAAGAAGAGTGTGTTCACTCTGTCCTCAGTCCTTATTACCCAGCGTTTGAGTGTCCACTTGTCCCTTGTTCTCTTGTCTACCTTTCGTGTGTTGAATATTTCATGTTTGTCTCTGTTCATATCAAGTTCCTCCTCAAAGACCTCTGGAACATCCAGCGGAGTCTGACACAGACCCTCAAATCACCACGAGAGTCCGAAACTCTCCTATTTACCTCTGGAACGTCTTCAAGGTTTCTCGGGACGAAGAGACGAAGCCCAGCCCCTGAAATCTGCAAAGCAATCCCTGAAGTACCCGTCAGGAACATCCAACATCGGACCTCGAGAACCTTCTGTACAACCACTGGAACCCGAGCGAAAGAACGCCTCAAACAACTCTTTAAGGAACCCCCTCAAGAACCCTCATACGAATCAGCTCTGGTTCTTCAACCGGTTCTGTTCAGGTGCTTTTGAGCAAAGCAGCCCGAGTTCCAGTTTTGAATCATTGCGATTGATGACGTGTCATTAACGGAGGGCGTTGGATGATACACAGCACGGGTGAACAGGAGCAAGACGGTGAGTCATTGATTACCTGCGAACTTTTGTTCAATTATTATGGATATTTGTTTGAAATGACAACCGACCAGCTAATAACGACAAGAAAACGTAGAACACTGATACCGAAGAGACTCCATCGTCTCTTTCCAACATGTAGAATACGACACGCCCACCAATGTTGGCACAGTTTTGTAGTTCAGGTCGAGGAAATCCCGATATTTTTTGGAGACGGTCACTCACCTGCAGTCGGTCATGCTCAAATACCGCCACTTGGGCTTATGTACCCGCACACAGAGGCACCTTCAGCAGCACTATGTTACGCAGCAGGCGGCGGCAGTTTGTAACCCGAGAGTCCGTATTGGACGGAAGGGCGGACGAGTTGACCAGATGGCACCTGTCAAAGTGGTATGATACACTGCCAGTTGGTGGTGTATACTGTAATGGAGTACTAGTAGTGTCAGTACTTTTACCTGTAGTGGATTACTGTAGTGGATTACTCTGACAGAGTAGTGTCAGTACTTTCACCTGTAGTGGATTACTGTAGTGGATTACTCTGACAGAGTAGTGTCAGTACTTTTACCTGTAGTGGATTACTGTAGTGGATTACTCTGACAGAGTAGTGTCAGTACTTTTACCTGTAGTGGATTACTGTAGTGGATTACTCTGACAGAGTAGTGTCAGTACTTTTACCTGTAGTGGATTACTCTGACAGACACAGAGGGAGAGTTGCACCGCTGATCCTTCAAACTGTCTTTAAACGTCTCCGCGTGCATGTCGGCCCTCCGCTCGCACGTACACGCGCGCCTCTCTCCTCCTCCTCCTCCTCCTCCTCCTCTACTTGTATTTCCGTGATCATGTTGAGTCGCGCATGTGGACAGAGGAAGAGACGGAATAGGACGGAGGAGGAGAAGGAGCGCGCGTTGCACACACACACACACACACACACACACACCTGATCAACAGAGGACAGCTACAGGTTGTCTCGCGCCACGCGCGGGTTTAGGTGGACACCTGGGGACAGGACGGGACAGGACGGGACGGGACAGGACGGGACGTGCAGTCTTCCCTTCGGTCTGCAGAGCACAGACATGACCCGAGCTCTCTGACAGCTGCTGCTGGAAGGCCCGGCTGATGATGAAGAAGATGAAGGTGATGATGATGACGGTGGTGATGATGATGATGATGATGATGAAGGAGCTTCTCCCGCTCCACGCGCTCCACCAGCCGGTCTGATAGTAAGATGCCACCGGGCCCCGGAGCTCGGCACGCGGCTCGGATCGAGAACAACCCGGGATAATAAAACAAGAGGAGACTCAGCAGCCACTGAACAGCAGAGACCCAGAACCCGGACCGGGACCAGCCGGGAGGGAGAGCCCGGGATCAGGGAGCTCTGCGCCGGGAGCAGAGGTGCACCGAGCCGCGTCAGGAGCCAGACAGGTAAAGTGACAGGAACACCTTCATGGTTCAATATCACATGAGCGAGAGACAGATTCGGGTCTGACTTCAGGAACCGGATTTAACTTTAAATCATAAAGTAACATCATCATAACACCGGTGCCGCTGATATGGAGACAGATTGGTGTCGAGATTATTTATACCAACAGATTGAAAATCCGTCTGTTAATTTGATTTGTAAAATAAAAACACTGTCTAGTAACTATAAAACATCTGCACATACACAACTTAATCTTTCTTAAATGTAAATACATTTAATTTCTTTACAATATCTTTGTTACATTTACGTCTGTTGGACAGATATTTCTTAATCAGATTTTTATTTATTAATCTGTGAATGTCTTTTTCCTGAAATAATTTCAGAGAATTTCTAATTGAAGAAAAATGTTGTATTTGATGCGTAAGATATGGAAATAGATTTGTGCCAATGTTATTTATACGAACCATGACACTCTGTGTGTACATTTAATCTGTAAATATAAAACTTCTTCCAGATAGAAAAACAGAAACAAAATGAATAGTAAATATAAACAGACCTGCAAATACACGATTTATAGGATAAAAAAAAAATTAAAAAAGATCTGTGAATACATTTAACTAATTTACAAAGATTTTTTTTTAAAAAAATGAATATGTTTCTTACATTTACAACTTTCTGTTTATTGTCTTTTTCTGAATTGTTTGAATAATTTCTGAAAGGCCAGCTGGAGCACAGCCGACCGTCAACTGTCAGCTGGTGTTTCAACATTAAAACAACATTGAATCAACGTTGAATTCTGATGGTTGTATAAAGGTAAAAAGAATTCTCATACATCACCATTGAAATTACAGAAAGATCTGTGTCAACGTTGAGACAACTTTGAAACAACGTTTAAAGTTTATGGATCAACATTGAAACAATACTGTGTATTCAATGTTGATCCATCTTTACAGCGAACATTTGCAGCTACAAACTAACGGCGTTTAAAGGTCAGACCATCTTAAACAAGACAAAATGAATTTCCTGCAGAGAATGTGTGTGAACGCTGACGGCTGGAATTAAAACAAAAACGATCTGACTCAGTGATGTCAGAACCTGTCAGAACTGGAGGCTGAACTGTATCTCCTGAAGAAGCTCAGGGCTGAAATACACCAACTGATTGTTATCGTTCGTTATCGCCCCAACAAATAAACCGTCAAAGTAAAAACTCGGTTACTAGATCTCATGAGAGGTCTGGAAAATGTGCCGGAAGTGACCTTATGCTAAGAGCTGTAATCAATCAGGCTGTGCTCCCTGTAGGTCAGCAGTGATGCTGCTCCCGCGCCTCCCGGTCCTGTCGGCGCTCCTGGTTCTGCTGCTGGCCGCTGGACGCTGCACCGCGGTAACTGTGCTCCGGGGCTCAGGTACCCGGATGGAGGGGCGTCCAGACGGACGCAGCCTGCTGGAGCTGGTCGGCCGGTACCCGAAACCGAGGACCGAGACGGCGGTGGGACTCACCAGACATGGAGTGAGAACCCCGGAGAAAGAAAACAGGTCACACCAGGGACTGGGTCAGTACTATTACTACTGCTACTGCAATGACTACTGTTACTACTGTTACTATTACTGTTACTACTGTTACTATTGCTACAACCACTGATACTACTACTACAACTACCACTACTCTGTAGGACATTAAAGGGACGACACTTTCAGTACGTCTTCCTGATTATTGTGACATTTCAAAGTCGGGACTTTGATTTAGAACTGAGTACTTTTATACTTCAGTAAAGTATCTGAATACTTCCTCCACCTCTGGAGGTTAAAGTTCAGGGGCCGTATTCACAAACATTCTGAGAACACTCTCACAGAGCTCCTAACTCAGCCTAAAGACTTTTAGTAAGGAGTCCTAGCTTAGGAGTGATTTAGGAAAGTTCTCAGAGCAACTCTGACCAAGGAAGGGACAGAAACCTTTATCTTAGTGAAGAAGCACAGTTGACCCCGTTGCTAGGTGCGATGCTTGTGAAAAATGGGAAATGGAATGAACTGCACCACAATATGAGACTGTGAAAGTGTCATCACTGTTAGTGTGGTCACTGCTGATGGAAGGTTGAGACTCACCAAAGTCATCACTGCTGCACTGTTGTGTTTTTACAGTTTTTCAAGTATCTTAGTGTTGTGTTCATCTTCTGTTATAATGATATTGTGTTAGGTGGGAAATGTGTGCATACCCCTAATTAGATCAACCACAAACATTATCCCCGCACAATCTAAGCTGTGGCATTTCATTTACTGATGGTCATTCAGTGTTTGGAGAATATTTCTCAGACCTCTTTGTGTTTCCACCATTGTCTGCTCTTAAACCTCTTGAAGTCCTCCTCTATGCTCCTGACAGTTTTTCACCTTAGGATCTCTTTTCAGGTGGAAGATGTTTTGTGAATAACTTTAATCTTTACACGGACCTGGTCTTAAATTTAAGGGGAAATTCTAAGAAAACGTCACGATTCTAAGAATTTTCTTAGAATTTCATCACTAGTAGCGACTCTTAGTGCTGGGAAGCTTTGTGAATACGGTCCAGACGTCCAGACGGTGACCTGTGGCTCCTTTTAAGTCAGTGAATGTTAACAATGAATTTTTAATGTTTTGTCGGACGAACAGAATCTAAGGTCTGAGCAGGGTAAACAACCACCAGCAGCAGTTATATAAGGCACAAACAGAGAGTTGATTCTGGAGCAGCAAATGTCACAACACTCAGAGCTGGATCACCTCAGGACATCTGGTTGTTTGGATCAGTCAGGTCAACTCCACTTTAACTCATCAGGGCATTTACAGTGGGCTCCATTAGAGCTGTCAGCTGATGGCCAGCACCTCAGGGTCCTCAGCCCGGTGACATCATCAGGCCTCTTCTTCTTCTTTTTCATCTTCTTCTTCTTCTACTTCTTCTTCATCTTCTTCTTCTTCTTCTTCAGTGTCGGGTTGTTTTTACCTCAGAGCAGATATTTCAATGATGGATTCATTTGTAATAATCATAATCATGGGACTCAGAAAGCTGAACTTGACTTGACAAGACTTACCATTAGATGTTTGTGTGAAAATTTCATTGTAAGTGTAAAAATTCTTGACTTACAGCCATAAACATGTTCTGTAAGGACACAGTGACCTTTGACCTCTGAACCACCAAATCAGGTCATTCTTGAGTCCAAGCAAACATTTGTGCCAAACTTGAGGATACTCCTTCAAGGTCTTCTTGAGATATCACGTTCACAGGAATGAGATGGACACATGGTCATAGTAACCTTTTGACCTCTGACCACTAAAACCCAATCAGTTCAGCACTGAGCCCAGGTGAACATTATAGCCAAATCTCAGGAAAGTCCCTCAAGGTGTTTTTGAGATAATGTGTTCATGAGAGGAGGGCGGACAGACAACCCAAAAACATAATGCCTCTGGCCCCAGCTATCACCGGTACAGAGGCATGATGAGGTAATCAGATTAACACACAGTGAATGTGGGGAAGTGAGGGCCCCTGCAGGTCTGGGGCCCCTGCAGGTCTGGGGCCCTGGGTATTCCTTGTTTTAAAGCTTTTATGGGGCCAGTGATGGATTTATCCATCATAAAAGTACTTTATTTAACTTTATTACAACAGTATGTTATTCGAATTAATTAGTAAAATAAAGTACTGTTCCAAGAAAGCTGAATAATGTACTGTTGTAATAAAGTAAAATAAAGTGCTTTATTCAACTTTATTAGAACAGTACTTTATTTAACTTTATTATAACTCTACCTTATTTAACTTTATTATAACTCTACCTTATTAAACTTTATTATAACAGTAGCTCATTTTACTTTATTAGAACAGTACTTTATTTAACTTTATAGAACAGTACTTTATTTTACTTTATTAGAACAATACTTTATTTAACCTTATTATAACTCTACCTTATTTAACTTTATTATAACTCTACCTTATTAAACTTTATTATAACAGTAGCTCATTTTACTTTATTAGAACAGTACTTTATTTAACTTTATAGAACAGTACTTTATTTTACTTTATTAGAACAGTACTTTATTTAACTTTATAGAACAGTACTTTATTTTACTTTATTAGAACAGTACTTTATTTAACTTTATTATAACTCTACCTTATTTAACTTTATTATAACTCTACCTTATTAAACTTTATTATAACAGTAGCTCATTTTACTTTATTAGAACAGTACTTTATTTAACTTTATAGAACAGTACTTTATTTTACTTTATTAGAACAGTACTTTATTTAACTTTATTATAACTCTACCTTATTTAACTTTATTATAACTCTACCTTATTAAACTTTATTATAACAGTAGCTCATTTTACTTTATTAGAACAGTACTTTATTTAACTTTATAGAACAGTACTTTATTTTACTTTATTAGAACAATACTTTATTTAACTTTATAGAACTCTACCTTATTTAACTTTATAGAACAGTACTTTATTTTACTTTATTAGAACAGTACTTTATTTAACTTTATAGAATAGTACTTTATTTTACTTTATTAGAACAGTACTTCATTTAACTTTAGAGAACAGTACTTTATTTAATTTTATAGAACTCTACCTTATTAAACTTTATAGAACAGTACTTTATTTAACTTTATAGAACAGTACTTTATTTTACTTTATTAGAACAGTACTTTATTTAACTTTAGAGAACAGTACTTTATTTAATTTTATAGAACTCTACCTTATTAAACTTTATTCAAACTCTACCTTTTAAACTTTATTAGAACAGTACTTTATTTAACTTTATAGAACAGTACTTTATTTTACTTTATTAGAACAGTACTTTATTTAACTTTATTATAACAGTACTTTATTTAATTTTATAGAACAATGCTTTATTTTATTTTATTAGAACAGTATTTTATTCAAAATTAATTAATGTAACTTAATTGTCACTGTATCTTATTAAACTTTGTTAGAACAGTACTTTATTTACTTTAATATAACTTAACTTTTTTCTGGAGCTTTTGAACTGTACCTGTTTGTTTGTTTGTTTGTTTGTTTGTTGACAGCTCTGCTCCGTTAATTTGCATTTTAATTTCAGTGCAGCAAACTGGTGGGGGATGGTCGTATAAAGATAAACATCACTACTGCGACTGGAGCTGATATATTTTTGTTTTTATTTCAGAGGGTCACCCCCGAGATCCTCAACACAAGGAAAAGTTCATCAGACACCTGACAGGTACGCCATCCTGCCTCGACAACCTGGCAGGACGATCTTTGATTGAAGTACACCTGCTGCCGATCCTGATGTACCTGAGTGCAGGAATTGAACTTGTGATGGAGTGTTTGTACGGTGTGGTGTCAGTAAACGATGTGAGCAGACAACGGACGATGTAATGTTTGTACTTGATGTATCACGACTAGCTTCACGTTTATTAACATGCTCAAAGTGAAGAAATCCTCACATTTGAACAGTGCTTTGTTAAACTTTATTAGAACATTATAATAACATACTTGAATATGCTAATGAGATGCTTTGTCACAGTCCTAGTTCCAATCAGAGCACGGCGTCCCTAAAGTGTGTTTCACTCTGTCCTCAGGTCCTCTTTACTTCAACCCAAAGTGCAGGAAACATTTCCACAGACTTTACCACAACACCAGAGACTGTACCATACCTGCCTGTGAGTACACACAGACACACACACTCTCTCTCTTTTCCTGCCTTGAGGGGACCATGCATTTCACAATTTCCAGTGGTTGAACAGCTCTGTAAACAAATCCCAAATCCTGATTAACTGAACGTGATAATTAAAAAAGCAAAGATCTTTTTATTTTTTAAAAACATGATGCACCTAACAAGCTGGACGTTCCCTGTGAAACAGGAAGTTTATTTTGAAAAGACACTGTGAATGTAATAAGCGTGAATGAACATGCCGCTCCTGAGTGTCCAAACCTGATGCAGGAGGGTGACTAGCCCCAAAGCACCATACGTCAGCGGATACAGCGGCCATTTTTAAACAGAATGAAGTTGGTAGCTTGTGGTAAACGTGCTCAGATCTCCCTGCTCGTGTCTCAGAGTCAAACTTCAGATCAAACGTCTAGATTTTAGTCTCCTCACCGCCGCAGGTGCAAAAACTGAACCAGGTCAGTGCCAGGAGGTTGTCCTATGGTTGTAGGTTCAATTCCCTGCAGTGTTACTGTGTTGAGTTGCTGCGGGAGTTCGTTTGAGATCAAAAACAGGGTAAGAC
The DNA here is from genome assembly GCF_011397635.1 of Epinephelus fuscoguttatus. Lineage (NCBI taxonomy): Eukaryota > Metazoa > Chordata > Actinopteri > Perciformes > Serranidae > Epinephelus > Epinephelus fuscoguttatus. The sequence goes on from NC_064775.1 coordinate 1,046,460, forward strand.
TTGTTTTAACACACACACACACACACACACACACACACACACACATTTTTGTTAACACACGCTCGGTCCAAGATAAACACAGCGCTACATGCATGATTTAAGATCACAGGAGCTGCTGCTCTTCTGACATGATTACTGACTGATAACACACACTGTGTGTGTGTGTGTGTGTGTGTGTGTGTGTGTGTGTGTTGGCCTGTCCCTGCAGGACTCCATCAGTTCAAACTGTTCAAACAGAAACACTTTGTGTTTTATTAACTAACTAATACCTCAGAGTAAAAATACCTTCATACAAGTACTAATACCTCAGAGTAAAAATACTTTAATACAAGTACTGATACCTCAGAGTAAAACACTTTAATACAAGTACTGATACCTCAGAGTAAAAACACTTTAATACAAGTACTGATACCTCAGAGTAAAACACTTTAATACAAGTACTGATACCTCAGAGTAAAACACTTTAATACAAGTACTGATACCTCAGAGTAAAAACACTTTAATACAAGTACTGATACCTCAGAGTAAAACACTTTAATACAAGTACTGATACCTCAGAGTAAAATACTTTAATACAAGTACTGATACCTCAGAGTAAAAACACTTTAATACAAGTACTGATACCTCAGAGTAAACACTTTAATACAAGTACTGATACCTCAGAGTAAAATACTTTAATACAAGTACTAATACCTCAGAGTAAAATACGTTAATACAAGTGGTAATGGATGTATTCGAGTACACAGTGTGAGTACTTGTTGCAGAGCTGCTGAGTGAATGTGAGCTCCAGGTTTTAAACATACATGTTTTTACGTGTTCTGTATTTCCTGTTCCTTCAACAACAACAAGCCCAGTGGGACATTTTTCCACCATGACAGAAAACTGATGACCTAATTGACATGATACGGTTCTACTTTAGCCCGGGGCTAGCTTGTGCTAAGCTAGGCTAAAGATTTCATGAGCCTTGTGACACAGCAGCCGTAGATTAGATCTGATCACCAGATTCAAAATGTTGTTGTTGTTTTGTGCTCTGATGTTCTCAGATTATAAAAGATGTGCTCGTCTGCTGACTCGACTGGCCAACAGCCCCCGCTGCAGCGAGAGATAAACACATGGTGAGACTGCCCCGTCTTCTCTCTGTACAGACCGTAATATGCATCACCACTCTGTTTTCACTGTGAACACTGTGTTATGTGTTCCTACTGTGGAACCATGCCAGCTCTGAACCAGACTGGATCAGGTGTATCAACGTCAAAGGTCAGAGCCGACAGACACAGTCACTTCCTTAAGTTAAATGTTTTGTCCGACTGCAGAGAACCGACATTTGTTCCTAAAACGGTCTTCATTATCTGACATGATATCAGAGCTGCCTGTAGATCCAGCAGAACATAGAGTCTGTCGATCCTGAAGAACATAGAGTCCATAGATCCAGCAGAACATAGAGTCTGTAGATCCTGAAGAACACAGAGTCTATAGATCCAGCAGAACATAGAGTCTGTAGATCCTGTAGAACATAGAGTCCATAGATCCAGCAGAACATAAAGTCTGTAGATCCTGTAGAACATAGAGTCCATAGATCCAGCAGAACATAAAGTCTGTAGATCCTTAAGAACATAGAGTCTGTAGATCCTGTAGAACATAAAGTCTGTAGAACATCTTAAACCCAATATCTACAAATCATTGGGGCTTTAAGTCTCTAGAACCTTAAAACTGTTGATCTAAAGTCTCTTAAACCTCTGTAATAAACTTTACAGTTTTTAGAACCTGAAAACATTTCTGTACGTAGAACCTGTAGAACGTTCTGTCCATAGAACCTGTAGAACATAGAGTTTGAAGATCCTGTAGCTTTGAAGATCAGTGATATAAAACTACAGAGAAGTCTTTAGAACCCATAGAGCAGCCTACACAACCATTAGAACATAGACTCTGTACAGTGTGTAGGGGGGAGAGTTTGGTGAACCTTTAGAACAGAGAGTCTGTGGATCTAGAACGGTCAAGAATCATAACTATAACGATAACTTGGTTGTTCTCGTGACAGTTGTGGCGTGGACTTTGCCGTCCACTTGAGTTAGAACATTTTAAAATGATACTCATGAATACTAGTTGTGGTTCTTGATGTTGAACATTTTTAGATCATAAATTTTCTTCTTCTTCTGTCGTTATCACAGCCTCTGGACAGGAAGTGCCGCCATGTCAATGAACAGGGTAGCACACCCTGATGAGGCCCATCCACTGATGAGCAGCAGAGGTTCTCCAGCCAAGGGAACCTCCTCTGAGGAACCACTGTGATGACTCTGATTCCCTACCAGTCTTCAGAACGCACTGTTCTCTGTCCTGTTCCAGCGTCATTATTATTTAACCCACCTGTCTATTCAACTTCTGTTCTGTTGAACAACTTGTCCACGATCTTCTACGAGGTTCTTCTGTTCTTCATGAACATGTTGTGTTCTCCTGGGTTCTGCTGATCTCCACCTCTCATTCAGACTGAAAAAAGAGAACAGATTTCTATTTTTCTAAAGCGAACATCCGTCTGATGATCTCAGGTGATTCTACCAGTTTCTACTGAAGCTGGAATGAAGTGGAATGGCGCCTGAAGAACAAGAAGAACATCAGATTTGGGACCAAATGTTTTTCAGGGTTTTGTTTCTCTTGTTATTTCAGACACCGCCGACGTCTCGGAGGAACTATAAATGGACAAACCCTCTGATTGGACGTCGGCTGAATGTGTTTGATGTTCCTGGTTCATCATAAGAACAGTGATTATATTCAGTATATTTATATGCTTTCAGATGCATGTGCAATATGTACATACTGTCAGAGAATAAAGACGCACGTTTGATACATGTTTTTAACACATTAAGACTTTTTATTCTCCTGGTTCTTCATGGCCGTTCCGTTCTGACAGAACCTCTACACTGAGTGGTTCTGTAAACCCAGGTTATGTTCAACGCCACAAGTTTTTCTACAGTCAGTGCAAGACAGTTTGATGTTCAGTTTCAGAAACTTTTTTAACAGTCAATGCCAGAATGTTTTATTTTTTTTACGTTGAGTTTCATAAAGTTTAACGTTTAGTTGGTTAAAGTTTTTAACATTCAGTGGCAGAAAGTTTAATGTTTAAAGCCAGAAAGTTTTTTTTAATGTTCAATGCCAGAAAGCTTTTTAAAATTCAGTGTCAGAGAGTTTTTTAATGTTCCATTTCAGTACATGTTTTTGACATTCAATGCCAGAAGGTTTAATGTTTAATGCCAGAAAGTTATTTTACGTTCAATACCAGAAGGAATTTTAACGTTCAGTGCCAGAAAGATTTTTAACTTTCAATGCCAGGTAGGATTTTATTGTGTAATGCCACTTTTTTTATTGTTCAATGCCAGGAAGTTTGACATTCAATGCTGGAAAGATTTTTTTTAATGTTCGGTGCCACAAGTTTTTCTGTAGTCAGTGACACAAAGTTCAATGTCTAATTCCAGAAAGTTTTATGAAAGTGTCAGAAAAATTAATGTTCAATGCCAGATAACTATTTAATGTTCTGTTTTAGTACGAATTTTCAACATTCAATGCCAGAATATTTAACACTTAGTGCCAAAAAATTTTAACATTTAATTCCAGAAAGAATTTTAACATTCAATGCCAGGGGGGATTCTAACATTTAATGCCAGATTTTTCTTTGTTACGTTCACTGCCAGAAAGTTTTTTCATGTTCATTTCCAGTGTTTTTAACATTCAGTGCCAAAAGGTTTTTTACATTCAGTGCCAGAGGGTTTAACTTTCAGTGTCAGAAAGTTTTAACATTTTGTGCCAGAGAGTTTTTTAACTTTCAATGTCAGGATTTTTTTTTTCAATGTTAACTGCCAGCAAGTTTTTTTTTATGTTTAATGCCGTAAAGTTTTTTTTAACGTTCAGTGCCAGGTAGGATTGTATCATTTAGTGTCAGAAAGCCTAAACACTAAATGCCAGAAAGATTAGCGTTTAATGCCATTAGGTTTTTTTTGTTAACATTTAGTGTTTCAAAGTTTTTAACATTCATTGCCAGGATTTTTTTATGCTCACTGCAAGACAGTTTAACATTTAATACTAGAAAGTTTTTTCACATTCAATGCCAGAGAGTTTTTTAACATTGAATGCCAGAAGATTTTTACCATTCAGCTAAGATAAGGGGATGTTGTGGTTACAGAAAATGAGTTCTGGTAAATCTTTGTAATTTGAAAGACCCCTGGTGAATTTGCTGACCCCTGTGGTTACCGTGGTAACAGCAGGTGATCTGATACGACATCACTGACTGTTCCGTGGACACGTTTGGCTCAATGAACATTGACTTGATGAAACGCGGCCTCGTTACATAACAACGCTCTGCGGTGCTGTGTGCAGCAGCTGCGTGTCTCTGACAGTTTAACCACATAGCACCTCTGTTGACTTTGGCGCCTGCCGCATGGTTTTGTGTTAAAATCGGAGGTTTCCTTTTCGCTATGACGATACACACACACACACACACACACACACACAAAAACAACACACATCTGACCTCTCAGATATTTCATCTCACTGTAATTATGGTTCCTTTTAACGATTTTGTATCGATGTTGCTAAAAATATCACTGAGTTTCTTTTTAGTGATCTGTCAGGTGTGTGTGTATGTGTGTGTGTGTGTGTGTGTGTGTGTGTGTGATTAGATAAATACAAGTCATTGCCAAAACTGCAGCAGAGCTGGTCGGACTGCAAACACACACACACCTTTGACTGATTGCCTAATAAGCTAACCACAGCATGTCAGCAGGTGTTTTCAGAGCGGAGGAACCTTTTCTTAGTTCTGTGAAAATAGCGCTTCCATGACAACGAGCTCCCACCCTCGCAGTACAAGAGGAACCAGCCGCCAATTTGAAAAACCCGTTAGCAGGCTGTTCCTCGTCTACCTGGTATGGTTGAATATAAAATGTAGCTAAACTTAAAAGACTCTGTTTTGATTGCTAACGGTAGCCAACATGAGCTAACACTACTGATGATAGCATTAGCTGTAGCAATATTCAGCTAATGTTAGCTTAACAATAAACATGGGCCTAAAGTCATATATGGCTGCATGCAAACCTTAGCCGCTAATTACCAAATATCTCACTATTACGTAAGTTAGTATTAGCCTGCCAAAAAATAGCCTTCATAAATCAAACTATATATGGCTGAATGCTAATTTAACGATTTAACAATTACCAAGTAGCAAACTATTAACCATGTCAGCTAATGTTAGCATGTTAACTTGAGCATTCATAGTTTTAGCTAATACAGCTGATGGTAGCATTAGCTCAATATATTGAATATTCAGCTAATGCTAGCTTAACAATAACTACAACATGGTCTTAAATTTATATATGGCTGAATGCTATCTTTAGCCACTAATTACCAAATATCACACTGTTATTTATATAAGCTATTTTTAGCCTACAAATACACAGAAATAAGTCATATATAGTTCAATGCTAATTTAGCAGATACTGGCAAATTACCAAATAGCACCCTAAAGTCGTGTATAGCTGAATGCTAATATTACCCTACAAATATGTAGAAATAATGTTATTTGTGGCTGAATGCTAATTTTGCAGAAATTGGCTAATTACTAAGTAGCACACTATTACCTATCTCAGCTAATGTTAGCAGTAAGCAACAAAGTGTTTGATTGTGTTATCTGATTTTAGCCTAAAATCATCTATGTGATCAACGTAGATATGTGGCTGAATGCTAACTTTAGCAGCTAATCACCAAACATTACACTTTTTGCTATTTCAGCTTAAGCGGGTGATTCTCTGAGATGGGTGCCTTTTAGCTCTATTTTTTTTTTTTTTTAAAGAAGTACCTCAAATAATTTTGATCATATGATATCTTGTGTGAACAGGATTTTAAAAGTTATTCAAATCTTGCAACCTTATTAATGAGATGTCCCTTGTTTAAAATCACTTATTCTAAATATTATTATTAATTAATTAACTAATTAACTAATTATTATTATTATTTTTAAATACTAAAATTTGACCATCGACTATATATTGACTATAAAATATGCATCAATGTTTAATGTTGATCAGACTTTAATATTATTTCTTATTAACCAGTAAATAACCATAACCAGTAAATTGTATACGCAGTTCAACAAACATTAACCTCATATTGTTATCACAATATTGACAAAAACTTCACTCTGTCGTGGTGAAGAGGGAGCTGAGCAGGAAGTTGAAGCTCTCTATTTCCTGGTCCATCTGCGTCCCAGCCCTCACCTATGGTCATGAGCTCTGGGTAGTGACTGAAAGAATGAGGTCACAGATACAAGCGTCTGAAATGAGTTTCCTCTGTAGGGTGTCTGGGCTCAGCCTTAGAGATAGGGGGAGGAGTCAGACATCTGGAGGGAGCTCGGAGTAGAGCCGCTGCTCCTTCATGTTGAGGTGGTTCAACATCTGATCAGGATCCTCCTGGTCCAGCTGGTAGGAGGCCCCGGGGCAGACCCAGAACACACTGGAGGGATTATAGATCTCATCTGGTCTGGGAACATCTCTGGGTCCTCCAGGAGGAGCTGGGAAGTATCGCTTTTTGGCTAACATTAGCCATAATTCCAAATCTAGCTAAAACAGTAGCACCATATGACATTTAGGACATCAAAAAATTGTAATATTATGCAACACTACTGTTGTTTTTTTTCATAAATACCTGTTTACTAACCTCAATTCACATAACAGAGTTGAGCTGTTGAGCCCGGCAATCTCAATTTGATAATAAATACAATGAAATATTGATAAGTAAAGACACAGACACTTGATTCTGCTACAGAGACTGGAACACTTAATTGGCCTAAAAGGTTCTGCACTAAGCTGGTTTCAATCTTATTTATCTGATCGTTTTCAGTTTGTTGACGTTCATAATGAAGCATCCTTACGTACTAAAGTTTGTTTTGGAGTTCCGCAAGGTTCTGTGCTCGGACCAATCCTATTTACTCTAGATATGCTTCCTTTAGGTAACATCATTAGAAATCACTCTATAAATTTCCATTGTTACGCGGATGATACTCAGTTGTATTTATCTATGAAGCCAGAAGAAACTAATCAATTAACTAAACTCCATAACTGCCTTAAAGACATAAAAACCTGGATGAGCTCCAATTTCCTGATGTTAAATTCAGACAAAACTGAAGTTATTGTTCTTGGCCCCAAACAACTCAGAGACTATTTATCTGATGACATAGTTTCTCTAGATGGCATTGCTCTGGCCTCTAGCACTACCGTAAGAAACCTCGGAGTAATATTTGATCAAGATTTGTCTTTTAATTCTCATTTAAAACAAACCTCACAGACTGCATTTTTTCATCTGCATAATATTGTGAAAATTAGGCCTATCCTGACCCGAAAAGATGCAGAAAAATTGGTCCACGCTTTTGTTACCTCAAGGCTGGATTATTGTAACTCTCTATTATCAGGTAGCTCTAGTAAGTCCTTAAAAACTCTCCAGCTAATTCAGAATGCAGCAGCACGTGTACTAACAGGAACTAAGAAACAAGATCATATTTCTCCTGTTTTAGCTTCCCTGCACTGGCTCCCTGTAAAATCCAGAATTGAATTTAAAATCCTACTGTTAACTTATAAAGCTCTAAATGGTCAAGCTCCGTCATATCTTAGAGAGCTCATAGTGCCATATTATCCCACCAGAACACTGCGCTCTGAGAACGCAGGGTTACTCGTGGTCCCTAAAGTCTCCAAAAGTAGATCAGGAGCCAGAGCCTTCAGCTATCAGGCTCCTCTCCTGTGGAATCATCTTCCTGTTACGGTCCGGGAGGCAGACACCGTCTCCACATTTAAGACTAGACTTAAGACTTTCCTCTTTGATAAAGCTTATAGTTAGGGCTGGCTCAGGCTTGCCCTGTACCAGCCCCTAGTTAGGCTGACTTAGGCCTCGTCTGCCGGAGGACCCATATATATATGTTGAGTTAATGTAGACAAACAAATTATATTAGCATTGAAATTTTGCTTTTCATTGTATTATTTGTTTTTAATTCAATGAACATGTAAAGATGGTCAGGCAGGACATTCGACAGCCCATTGTTTAAAAAGAAAATAAAAAATATCACAGTATAAAACACCTAGTGTTAGCGAACATCAGAGACTTATCTGAATAGGAGTTGAAATTCATTTGCTAACGTTAGCTTATTTTAGAATACACAACTTAGTCATATGAATGCTAACAAACTGAACCTTCTCATGATAACAGTTATTTTCTTACTTTAACAGGTCAAACATGTCGTTGTCTTGAGATGACCTGAAACTGAAACCACCCACAGAAACATTTTAATCAGTGGGTCTTTGTTTTGTGTGAAAAATAATTTGTTTATCTCAGATTATAAAATGTGGCGGGGCCTGGGCGTCCTGTTGGCAGCTGATTCTCTCCTGATGGATGTGACGCTGTGGCAGAGTTCAGCAGAGGTTTGGGAATTCAACCGGTCTGTGTTCACATGATATCAGACCAAATAAATCCTGACTTCCCACAGCCCACATGACTGTGCCCAGAACACGTTCTGTTTTCCTCTTAACCTATTTTCCTTTTCAGCGTGGTTCCTATTTTTATCTCATCAATCGCACTCTTGTCTTCAAAGTCTTTTTTTTAACTTTTGCTTTCAGGGGAAATTCTCAGCAATAAAAGCATAAATGTCTGTTTTATTGGCTGCTGGAGCAACAATTTGAACATTTATTTAACAGATAATATCGCTGAGAAAATTTAGGAGTGTAAATAATTGTGACTGTAGTTAATGAAGAAACACAGTGTCATATTTTATTTATAGAATCTTCACAGACAGAAAATAAAGAAACTCGACCTGTGGAGCTCTGAGCATAAAAACATGAATTTAGTGTTTAACCATGCTAACAGGAACACTTGAGATGACACAAGGCTACTGTTGATAATGGTAGCTTTAGTGGGTCCATGTCATTGGTCTGACAGCCCGTTGGTCCGACGGTCCGCGGTGCTGAACGGCTCCCGGCGGGCGTATTTCTGCCTTGATGGTGCGCTGCGACCGGCTCTGGGTCAGCTGGGAAAGGCTTGAGGCGGAGCAGGCTCACAGCTAATGTGTTTGTCACTTTCTTTTTCATTTTAACCCACACCATGATCTTTTCCTGACCCTAACCAAGTGGTTTTTGTGCCTAAACCTAACCAGACCTTAACCACAGGGCATCATGATGATTTCGGAACGGACTTCGGAACAGTGGGTTTAATATGGTCAGAACAATGGGCTGTCGGACCAATGGGCAGTTCCCGCTTTAGTTGTGTTTATTTGCTAACATTAGCCGACACGAGGCTACTGCTGATAATGGTAGCTTTAGTTGTGTTTATTTGCTAATGTTAGCCGACACGACGCTACTGTTGATAATGGTAGCTTTAGCTGTGTTTATTTGCTAACATAAAACATAAACTAGCTTTATAAATTATATTATATTATTATATATAGGCTATTATATATTTGTAAGAGCACTTTTTTTGTGAGGTGCGCGCTGTGTCAGCTAGCAACAGACCTGACCTCTGCTCAGATACCTGCACACAAAGTTGTAAACTATCTCATTTTTGGACTGAGATTGAACTTTGGTAAGAGAGACAACACATACTTAACAAGATGGCACCCCCTTCCAACACAGTGTGACCTCCGTGTTTTCTTAGGGTTTATCTTTTTTATTTTTTTGTATCTAATGAGGTGATAAAGTTGCACATAGTTGTCAGTGAAAGAGTTGATATGTAACAATAATACTGGAACATAACCTAATGAAGTTATATAAACGTGCAGCAATGGAGGAGGAGCGGTGCACAGAGGTGACTAACACCTGTGGCAGGTGATGACTAATCTGTGATGAATTAGCACCCTGCCAGGTGTGTACTGTTACCGTCTGCATCCCAGTGCACACACACACCACATATTTCACATACCTGGGAGGGGATTTGAGTGACAGCAGTGGGGCGTGGCCAGAATAACCTAGACAGGTGAGGTGACAGGTGATGTTATGGCTTCTGTGTGTGTGTGTGTGTGTGTGTGTGTGTGTGTGTGTGTGTGTGTGTGTGTGTGAGAGACAGGTTTCATTAAGAGGCTGTCACAAACCATCACAGATTCCAGGTGTTAACAGCAGTTGCGTCCCGATTTACAGAGAAACCGTAGGCTGGTCTCGGGAGATTTTGGAGACAAAAGACACTAGAAAAAACTGGATGAAGACCAAAAGAAGACTAGATGACTTGGAGGAGGACTTCCAGGGAGCCAGACAATTGGGGGGAGGATTCAAAGCAGACTACAGGATATGGAAAAAGGCTCCCAGAGGACCGTGGTACTAGGAGGACTATTAAAGGCGAGAGGACCTCTAGGAAACTCTTGAGGATGTAGTGGATGCTAAAATCGACCAATCGGCTGGGGGGACTGCTTGTATGGGACTTAAAATGACAAGGGTATGGTTGGAGTGAAGGTGAGTTACTAAAAGACCGGAAGGACTTGGAGGAAGATTCATTGGGGACTAGAGGACTTGGAGGAGAATGGGTAGGGTAAAGAGGGACTGGCAGGACAATTTCAAGGGAACTAGCAAAGGGCTTAAGATATGGACTCCAAGGGAACTAGACTGCTTGAGGAGAGATTTGTTGAAGAAGGACATGCACTACTCGAAGAAAGCTTTGTCAGAGACCAAAGGGCCTAGGTATGGACTCCAAGGCAACTGAAGCACTAGGAACTGGATTCTTTCAGAACTAGAGGACTTGAATGAGGACTTGTAGAAAAATTAATGACTGGTAAGGCAACACGCAGAGTACGGAGAATGACCTGAGGGAAAGTTTCAGAGGGGACTAAAGCAGAGAAGAACTTGAGACTTGGAATTTTGTGGACTAGGGCACCTGAAAGGGATTCTTAGGGAAGTGAAAGACAGGTAGAGGACTGGAGTACTAGAATGACTTGGGAGATGACTTGGAGTTGACCAGAGGACTTGGCAAAGGACTTGAAGATTTGATTAAAATAACTCACAGGGAACTGGAGGGCTGGATGACGTACAGAGGACTGTAGAACTTGAGGACTTGAAAAGGGCTTCTGATGTGGAAGACTGGGATCTGCAGAAGAGTGAACAAACTTGTGGAGACTAGAGGAGCTGGAAAGAACTCCTTAGGGACTAAAAGACTGGGAAGCATTCACATATATTTGTAATGTGTCCTTCCAAACAGGAATTTTTCCAAGTAAAATGAAAACACCTAAGGTAATCCCATTATTCAAAACAGGTGACAAACATCTTTTTACAAATTACAGGCCCATTTCACTCCTCTCACAGTTTTCAAAAATTATAGAAAAGCTTTTTGTTAATAGGTTGAACGTATTTGTCGAGAAATATAACTTATTTTCAGACTGCCAATATGGATTTAGGAAAAAAAGATCAACTGCTCTGGCGTTAATAGACTTGGTTGAAGAAATAACAAATTGTATTGATAAAAGGAAATTTGTAGTCGGTATTTTCATTGATCTTAAAAAGGCATTCAATACCATAGATCATAAAATTTTGTTAAGCAAGCTAGAGCGATATGGTATTAGGGATATTGCTCTTGGATGGCTGAGAAGCTATCTGAATCAGAGACAGCAATTTGTACAAATAGATAATCATGCTTCAACCTATAGGGATATAATTTGTGGTGTACCTCAAGGGTCGGTATTAGGCCCCATCTTATTTATTCATTCATTCATTCATCTTCTAACCGCTTCATCCTCTTGAGGGTCGCGGGGGGGCTGGAGCCTATCCCAGCTGACATCGGGCGAGAGGCAGGGTATACCCTGGACAGGTCGCCAGACTATCGCAGGGCTCCATCTTATTTATATTGTATATTAATGATATTTGTTTGATATCAAATATGATGAAATTTGTACTCTTTGCTGATGACACCAACATTATTTGCTCCGGCGAAAATTTACAGCAACTCCTGGAAACGACCACATTATGAAATTAACAAGTTGAAAAACTGGTTCACTTTGAACAAACTATTTCTAAATATGGATAAAACAAAGATTATGTTATTTGGTAAACACAAAACTGATGTCCCAGTTCAAATTAAAATTGACAATGTAATAACTGAAAAAGTAGAAGAAACTACATTCCTTGTAGTGATAATCCATGAAAAAATGTGCTGGAAACCTCAGATAAAAAATGTTTGTTCCAAAGTTGCAAGGAGTGTTGGTGTCATGCGAAGAGTCAAGCATATACTAAATTATCGGTCTTTACTTTCACTATATTTTGCTTTTGTTTTTCCTTATTTGAATTACTGTGTGGAGGTCTGGGGCAACACATACAACACCAATTTGCATCCACTGATTATCCTACAGAAAAGAGCAATCCGTATCGTTTACAATGTAAAGTACAATGAACATACTAATGACTTGTTCTTGAGGGCAGCTGCATTGAAATTTCTAGATTTGATTAAATTAAAAACTGTACAAATTGCCTATAGGGCGAAACATAATCAACTACCTGTTATCATCCAAGGACTTTTCTGTGAAAGGGAAAGTGCCAAGAGATATGACCTTCGGGGTAAACATAAACTGGCACAGCAGCTCACAAGAACAACCCTTAAATCTATGAGTGTCTCAGTTTGTGGAGTAATTATGTGGAATAGTTTGGCCGAAAGCATTAGAAATAGTAAAAGCCTAAGTGAGTTTAAAAGAAAGTTTAAACAACAGATGTTTGATTTATACAGTAGGGAAGATGGGGGTGGTTAAATTAAATTAATTAAATAAATAAATATAGGACAAATGTAAGACTGTTGAAGGAGTTTGCAATGTCTTTGTTTGTTTGTTTGTTTGTTTGTTTGCTTGTTTTTTTTTTTTTATTCATTTATTTTTTTGTTATGTATGTTTTGATGGTGGCTTTATGTGTCTTTATGTATGTATGTAAATGGGGGATGGAAATTTAAAAGCTATGCTTCGTCCAGCCCCTTTTCAGGCCAGGCGTTGTTGTTTTCTAACTGTGCTGCCGCTGTATTGGTATGTTGGTGTCTGTAGTTTGTTCTGTCTGGTTGCTGTGGTCTGGTGTGAAATACATGCACTAAAAAAAAAGAAAAAAAAAAGAAGATGTCTTGCTGAGGATTGGAGTACAAGAATGACTTGGGGGATGACTTGTAGTAGACCAGAGGACTTGGCAAAGGACCTGAGGATTTAATTGAAACTCAAATGGAACTTGAAGCACATGGTTATGTTTTGGCAACAAAAGCATGTGGTTATGTTAAGGCGATATAAAAGTACGTGGTTAGGTGTAAACAACAAAAATGTGGCAACTGATGCCAGGATGCCAACAAAAGAACATGGTTAAGTTTAGGCAACAACAGCATGGGCGTAGGTTTCGACAACAAAACTGTGGGAATAGGTTTAGGCAACAAAAGTCTGTGGTTAAGTCAAGGCAACAAAAGCATGTGGCAACAAACGCCGTCAGCAGAAGTACATGGTGAGGTTTAAAACAACATCATAGTTGGGCTCGACATTCACACAGGAAACGAATACCGGTCTCACACCAGGTCAACGTCTGGTGTTTGTTGGATCCGTCCACCTCCCCACCTCCCCGCCCTACAGGTACTGCTGGGACAACTGCCGTCCGGCTGACCGGCGACGTATCAAACTGCCACAAAAGATGATTTTGGCGTCAGCTGTCTGCTGCCAAAATGACTGACCCAGCTGCACGACCATGACTTCAGAATGAGAACAGGCTGAACATTTACAGGAAACTTGGAGGTAACGTTTTCATGAAGAATTCATGGAGCATGACGAGATGTTAAAAATTAGTCAAACTGGGGGATGTTGACTTGTGGAAGGACTGGGAATACTGGAGTAGTTTTAGTGTAGCCTGAGACACACACACACTGAGTGGAAACACATTAAGAAGACAAATGGCTGCAGTGAGACCCATGTTTATCCAGCAGGCTATTTAAAGAGAGGACGATTAATGTGAGCGGAGATCGAAGAACGAGATAAAGACATGAGAGGGACGAGAGGACGGAGGAAGAGGAGGACAACACTGAGAGGAAGAACAGAGGGGCAGATAAAAAAAAAGTCAAAGAAATATGATGAATTCCACTCTATGGAACTGCTGATACTTTAACTACATGAGGCCGATGATACTTGTGTACTTTTACTGCTGATACTTTAACTACATGAGGACGATGATACTTGTGTACCTTTAATGCAGATACTTTAACTACATGAGGACGATGATACTTGTGTACCTTTAATGCAGATACTTTAACTACATGAGGACGATGATACTTGTGTACCTTTACTGCTGATACTTTAACTACATGAGGACGATGATACTTGTGTACTTTTACTGCTGATACTTTAACTACATGAGGACGATGATACTTGTGTACTTTTACTGCTGATACTTTAACTACATGAGGACGATGATACTTGTGTACTTTTACTGCTGATACTTTAACTACATGAGGACGATGATACTTGTGTACTTTTACTGCTGATACTTTAACTACATGAGGACGATGATACTTGTGTACTTTTACTGCTGATACTTTAACTACATGAGGACGATGATACTTGTGTACTTTTACTGCTGATACTTTAACTACATGAGGACGATGATACTTGTGTACTTTTACTGCTGATACTTTAACTACATGAGGACGATGATACTTGTGTACCTTTAATGCAGATACTTTAACTACATGAGGACGATGATACTTGTGTACCTTTAATGCAGATACTTTAACTACATGAGGACGATGATACTTGTGTACCTTTAATGCAGATACTTTAACTACATGAGGATGATACTTGTGTACCTTTAATGCAGATACTTTAACTACATGAGGACGATGATACTTGTGTACTTTTACTGCTGATACTTTAACTACATGAGGACGATGATACTTGTGTACTTTTACTGCTGATACTTTAACTACATGAGGACGATGATACTTGTGTACTTTTACTGCTGATACTTTAACTACATGAGGATGATGATACTTGTGTACTTTTACTGCTGATACTTTAACTACATGAGGACGATGATACTTTTACTGCTGATACTTTAACTACATGAGGACGATGATACTTGTGTACTTTTACTGCTGATACTTTAACTACATGAGGATGATGATACTTGTGTACTTTTACTGCTGATACTTAAACTACATGAGGACGATGATACTTGTGTACTTTTACTGCAGATACTTTAACTACATGAGGATGATGATACTTGTGTACTTTTACTGCTGATACTTTAACTACATGAGGCCGATGATACTTGTGTACTTATACTCCTGATACTTTAACTACATGAGGCCGAGGATACTTGTGTACTTTTACTGCTGATACTTTAACTACATGAGGACGATGATACTTGTGTACTTTTACTGCTGATACTTAAACTACATGAGGCTGATGATACTTGTGTACTTTTACTGCAGACACTTTAACTACATGAGGCCGATGATACTTGTGTACTTTTACTGCTGATACTTTAACTACATGAAGCTGAGGATACTTGTGTACTTTTAATGCAGATACTTTAACTACATGAGGCGATGATACTTGTGTACTTTTACTGCTGATACTTTAACTACATGAGGCGATGATACTTGTGTACTTTTACTGCTGATACTTTAACTACATGAGGCGATGATACTTGTGTACCTTTAATGCAGATACTTTAACTACATGAGGCCAATGATACTTGTGTACTTTTACTGCTGATACTTTAACTACATGAGGCGATGATACTTGTGTACCTTTAATGCAGATACTTTAACTACATGAGGCCGATGATACTTGTGTACCTTTAATGCAGACACTTTAACTACATGAGGCCGATGATACTTGTGTACTTTTACTGCTGATACTTTAACTACATGAAGCTGAGGATACTTGTGTACTTTTAATGCAGATACTTTAACTACATGAGGCGATGATACTTGTGTACCTTTAATGCAGATACTTTAACTACATGAGGCGATGATACTTGTGTACTTTTACTGCTGATACTTTAACTACATGAGGCGATGATACTTGTGTACTTTTACTGCTGATACTTAAACTACATGAGGACGATGATACTTGTGTACTTTTACTGCAGATACTTTAACTACATGAGGCCAATGATACTTGTGTACTTTTACTGCAGACACTTTAACTACATGAGGCCGATGATACTTGTGTACTTTTACTGCTGATACTTTAACTACATGAGGCTGAGGATACTTGTGTACTTTTACTGCTGATACTTAAACTACATGTTAAGGTTATGTGGTCGGATGTCTTCTGTTTACTACTGACGCTGTCCCCTGTGGACAGATGTCACATATGTAATCCTGAAGTTGTCCCTGTCCTCCCGGACTCTACTGAAACCAATCATAAAGACATGTTGTTCTACCTGAACAGGTGCTATGAAGCTGCTCCTTTAAGTCCCACCTGGACATTTTATTAAAGGACAGACTCGTGTTGTTAATGATTCTAACACGTCTATTTGTCTTCAGGATAAATAAACAAGTGTTTGTTAGTAGTAACCTTGTGTTCTGGAAGTATTAATACAACATACAACAACATCCTTTGTCTGTTTATTGAAGAAGTCTGCCAGTTTATTTTTCAAGTTTCCCCACAGCTACTACTTCTATTACTTCTTCTACTAGGCCTACTAATACTACCACTACTAACTTCCTGTCAACAGCTCTTACTGTCATTATTCGAATCATGTAAACAGAGAGTGTTCAGTTTTATTTTGAAGGACTGGTGTAATGTAATGATGAAAACAAAGTGTTGTTACCTGGACAGGTGAGCTGTGACCCTGCTCACCTATTAATGAGTTTGTTATGAGTCATTAATGTGATGACACGTCACACTTGTTGCCTGACAGACTGAACTCAGGGGACACAAAACACACATCTCAGGGACTCGCACGGGAGCGCGCTCAGCTGTGCCCATACCTCTCTGTTAGGGCTGACCGCGCGGCGCCGTCTCCCTGACAACGCTACACCATAATCACTCCTCCCACCTGCTTCCGGCTGTCCAGGTGGGCTCCATTTGTCTGTCTGTTTAAGTTTCACGTGACGTGTGTGTGGTTTCCGGGAGCGCGCGGGGCTGTGAGCAGAGTCAGGTGAGGCGGAAGTGCAGTGTGGAGAGAAAAGAGGCTCGCGCGGCTCACCTGTCCAGGTGTACGACCAGACAGAGACAAAAGTAAGTTTGTTAAAGTTTCTCCAGTCTCTACCTGTCTCTGTCTCTACCTGTCTCTGTCTCTGTCTCTGTCTCTACCTGTCTCTGTCTCTACCTGTCTCTGTCTCTACCAGTCTCTACCTGTCTCTGTCTCTGTCTCTACCTGTCTCTGTCTCTACCAGTCTCTACCTGTCTCTGTCTCTACCTGTCTCTGTCTCTACC
This sequence comes from Epinephelus fuscoguttatus, assembly GCF_011397635.1. Classification (NCBI taxonomy): domain Eukaryota; kingdom Metazoa; phylum Chordata; class Actinopteri; order Perciformes; family Serranidae; genus Epinephelus; species Epinephelus fuscoguttatus. The sequence goes on from NC_064775.1 coordinate 1,063,852, forward strand.
AGTCTCTACCTCTACCAGTCTCTACCTGTCTCTGTCTCTACCTGTCTCTGTCTCTACCAGTCTCTACCTGTCTCTGTCTCTACCTGTCTCTGTCTCTGTCTCTGTCTCTACCAGTCTCTACCTGTCTCTGTCTCTACCTGTCTCTGTCTCTGTCTCTACCTGTCTCTGTCTCTGTCTCTGGGTCGTGTCCTCACAGTGTTCTGGTTCCACAGGATCTACAGGTTCCATCAGTTAAAACTCTGCTGCTGTTGGTGATGTGATGGTTCCACAGGTGTGGGTCTATGAGGGGGTTCTGGTTGTGTTCTAGTTTCTAGAGGTCTATGATGACATTCTTTGGAGAAGTTCTAGGGGGTCCAAACCGTTTAGAAAGGAGGTTCTTGTGGCTGTAAAGGGTCCTGTGAAGTTTGGGTTTAGTTTTAGCTGCTTTTAGGTTCTGGTTGTTTATGAGGAGGTTCTAGGGGGTGTTTACATTTTAGTCATTTATGAAGAGGTTCTGGTGGTTTTCAGTGAGGCTCTAGTAGGCTCTTAGGCTCATATCATGTATGAAGAGGTCTAAAAGTGTGTTCTTGTGGTCTCAAAGAAGGTTGAAGTGGGCTTTTAGGCTCTGGTCATTATGAAGAGGTTCTAGTGGTCTTAAAGGTTCTAGTGGGCTTCAGTGAGGTTCTGGTGGGCTTGTAGTCTCTGGTAATTTATCAAAGGGTTGTAGTGAGTCTAAAAGAGGTTCTAGTCATCATAAAGGAGATTCTAGAGGGCTTCACGTTGCTAGTCATTTATGAAGAGGCTTTAGTGGTCTTAGAGAAGGTTCTAGTGGTCTTAACGGAGGTTCTAGTAGTCATTTTTGAAAAGGTTTTAGTGATCTCAAATGAAACTCTTAAAGGAGGTTCTACTGGGCTTTTGGTCTCTAGTCATCTATGAAGAGGTTCTAGTGGTCTTAAAGGTAGTTCTAGTGGGGTTTTAGGTTCTAGTTGTGGAAGAAGACATTCAAGTGATCTTAAAGGAGGTTCTAGTGAGCCTTTAGTCTCTTGTCATTTATGAAGTGGTTTTAGTGATCTTAAAATAGGTTCTTTTGGTCTTAAATGTAGTTCTAGTGGGGTTTTAGGTTCTAGTTATGCACAAAATTCTAGGGGTCTTAAAGGAGGTTGTACTAGGCTTTTAGTCTCTAGTCATTTATGAAGAGGTTCTCGTGAGCTTAAAGGTAGTTCTAGTGGGCTTTTAGGTTCCAGTCATGTTTGAAGGTCTTGTGATCTAAAAAAAGTAGTGGGCTTGTAGTCTCCAGTCACTTATGAAGTGGTTCTAGTGGTCTTAAGGGAGGCTCTAGTGGGTCTTTAGGCTCTAGTTATGTATGCAGAGGTCTGGTTTAGGGGGTTCTATTGCTGGGTGAATTGATGCGGTTCTGTGGCGGTTGTCGTCTTGTCAGTTCTAGTCATCTTTGCCACTGACATGTGAGGTTCCACTCCTCTGAGAGTCTCTGGTCCTTAGTCAGAGGGCTGTGGTGGTGCGATGCTGTGGGAGGTTCCACTGAGGAGGTAGAACGTTAGAGACGCTCCTGCTGAGCGGTTAATCAGCTCCTCTCTGAGTGAGTTTGGGCGTAAGACCTGTGATTGGTGGTTTCTCAGAGGGAGAAGTGGTGAGGTGTCGTCATGGTGACAGATGGCATCACTCAGAGTGGGAGGGGCCGAGTGACTCAGCTTTTCTTTTGTCATTGAATTGAATGAAATTAAACTGGTTTTAATTAATCATTAGACTTAATGAACCATTTCAGCTGCGTCACAACAGAACAGGCTGTTTAATGACGGCTCAGGACAGGAACACGTACTGCCTAGAACCCAGAACACTCTTTATGTATAGATAGGAGGATGTTTGATAGAACCGCTTCAGAGAACACTACAAACTCTTCTTAGACGACTAGAACCAATCAGAGACCAACAGAAACACCTTATACAAGAATAGACCCTAAAAGGTCACTTAGCCCCCCCTCATAGACAACTAGAACATACTTAAAGACCATTAGAACCTCTTCAACAATGACTAGAACCTCTGCAATAATGACTAGAACCCCCTACAAGACCAAAAGAAACACCTTAAAACCTGAAAAGGCCACTTAGATCCCCTCATACACAACTAGAACATACTTAGAGACCACTAGAACCTCATTAACACAGACAAGAACCAATCAAAGACAAACAGAAACACCTTGTAGAGGAATAGATTGTAAAAAAACACTCAAACCTCCGCAAAGATGTCTAGAACATACTTAAAGACGATGATAAAGAGGTTGTGGTCGTTGTTGAGGAGGTTCCATTCGACTAGAACCTCCTCAACAACGACCACAACCTCCTTATTAATGACTAGAACCTCCTCAGCAATGACTAGAACCTCCATAATAACGACAAGAACCAATCAAAGACCAACAGAAGCACCTTATGGAAGAATAAGCTATAAAAGGCTATAAGTAGACAGCTGCAACATGCTTAAAGACCACTAGATGAGAAGGTTCTAGTCGTTGCTGAGGAGGTTCTTCAGCAACAACTAGAACCTTCTCAACAACATCTAGAACCAATCAAAGACGGAACATTTTGTAGAAGAATAGATCGTAAAAAACACCCAAACCTCCACAACGATGTCTAGAAAATACTTAAAGAACACCAGAACCTCTTTAATAATGATTAGAACCTCCTTGCAGACCACCAGAATGTTGTATTAGACCATTGGAACCTCCTCAAAGATCCTCACACACCCCTCGTAGATGTATAGACCATAAAAGGTCAATAGAACCTCCTCAAAAATCAATAGTAGCCTCTCATAGACTTTAAGAACCCCCTTTGTAGACAATAATAAAGTACTTTTAGACATCTGAAACGTACTTAATGTGCAAGAACCCCCTCAGTGACCAATAGAAACTTCTCAGTGACCAACAGAAACTTCTTGTAGGCAAATAGAACCCACGTCAACGACTAGATTACCAGAACCTACTACTAGTCCGTAAAAGGTCACTCACACCTCCTTGTAGACAACTAGAATGTACCTCTTTAAAAACAGTGTGTTAGCATTGTGGTTGTTAGCATGTTAGCCTCACAGAGCTGCTAGCAACAAACAAACACATGGGAGTGACAGGAGAACGTCTGTAGAGGAAGTTGGGGTTTAAAAGCAGTGTTCTGGCTTCCTGTTTGAGCTGTCAGAGTGAGATAGCAGAGTCACGCTGCAGGGACCAGTCTGCCAACACGCCTCCTGCTGCTGCAGCACATTCCTGACACATGACAACATCCAACACGCCAACAAAGCTCCGCTTCAATCTGTCTGTCAGACAGCTACAGAACAGAGAACACAGGAACAGTCCGGACGATTCAGCCCAGATAAACTCATCAGCAAATGTGGAACATGAATATATTTAATTTAGGCAACAACAACGATGGAGCTGAGGGTGAGCTGAGTGTTGGAGGATTAAACAGCACTTTAGAAAAGATCAAAGTTAATGTTTGACTCAAAACCAATAGAATGTCTTCAAGGACCACTATGAACTCCTCATGGGTGGATAGAACCTGCTTGTTGACAACTAGAACATACTTAGACCACCGGAACCTCCTCAAAGACCAATACAGTCTGTTCAAAGACAAGGAGATCCCCGTCATGGACAACTAGAACGTCCTTGTAGACAACCAGAACCTCCTCAAAGACCAACAGAAACCCCTCATAGACGAATAGACGGTAAAAGGCCACACAAACCCCCTGATGGACAACTAGAACATACAGACCAATAGAAACTCCCTTATGATGACTACAACACACTTAAAGACCAAAAGTACCTCCTGAATGATGACTAGAACCCCTTTAAGACTACACCGTAAAAGACTGTTCTCAACAGCAACTAGGACTCTAGCAAAGACCAATACAATGTTTTCATAAACAAATAGAACCCCCTTGTGGAAAACTAGAAGGTCCTACTGGACAAGTAGAACCTCCTCAAAGACCAACAGAAACCCCTGAGAGACAGCTAGAGCCTACTTAAAGACTGATAGAACCTCCTTAATGATGACTAGAACCCCTTTAAGACCACGTAAAACTCCTCATACACAACTAGAACATACTAAAGACTGAAAGAACCTCTTTGAATGATGACTGGAACCCCTTTAAGACCAATAGAACTTCCTTAACGATGACTAGAACACACTTAAAGACCAATAGAACCTCCTTAACGATGACTAGAACACACTTAAAGACCAATAGAACCTCCTTAAGGATGACGAGAATCCCTTTAAGACCAATAGAAACTCCTCAGAGATGACTAGAACCCCTTCAAAACTCAATAGAAGGAGACCCCTTACAGACAACTGGAACCTCATTACAGACCACTAGCGTGTCCTATTAGACAACTAGAACCTCCTCAAAGACCCACTGAAACCCCCCTGACTTCAACCTCCTGGGAGACGACTCAAACATCCTCAGTGACCAAAATGTAAACCAAATGTTTTTGTGTTCTTGACTGTTGTTTGGACAAAGCGAGACATTTGAAGACATGACTGTGGACATTTTTCTCTGGTCTCTGATATTTAATGGATGATCAGTCAGGAGAACGTTCACTGTCCAGTCACACAAAAAGCCACACAGTCGGAGCCCTCCGAAAACGTTTGCTGATCTTTGGGCACAGATGGAGATAAGATAAGATGAATCTCAGTCAACAAGGAGCTCATTGACGAGTTCAGTGACTCTTCTCTTTGTGCCACTGAAGTTTAGGTTCTGCAGGGACAGAGGAAGGTCAGTTCCACTCTGAATGAGCTGTTGATGTTTTTAATGAAGCGTATCATTTGTGTGTTTTGCAGTGAGTAACCCCATCCCGTCCAATCTCAAGTCGGAGGCCAAGAAAGCTGCCAAGATCCTCAGAGAGTTCACTGAAATCTCCAACAGGAACGGGCCCGACAAACTCATCCCCGGTACGGAGAACCGTCCCAGCCCTTGTTACGCCGTCTCTGATGTACTGAAGATGTATTTCCTGTGTGTGTGTTTACTGACGTAGTTGTGGTTGTGTGTTTTTATGGTTTGTTGCAGCTCATGTGATCGCAAAGGCCGAAGGTCTGGCCATCATCTCCGTCATCAAGGCCGGCTTCATGATCACAGCCAGAGGAGGCAGCGGCATTGTCATTGCCAGGCTGGCCGACCGACGTAAGACCTCAAATATCTGTCTGTCTGTCTGTCTGTCTGTCTTCAAACTGTAATGTTCTAGTCTCTCCTCCTCCTTTTCTGTGGGTTCCTCTGCAGATAACTCTTCTTATTACAACAGCGCTTCGAGATCGTTTACAGTCTGTCCATCTATAATGAGGTTCTGTTGGTCTTTGAGGATGCTCTAGTTGTCTATGAAGAGGTTCTGTTGGTCTTTGAGGATGCTGTAGTTGTCTGTGAGGAGGTTCTGTTGGATTTTGAGGACACTCTAGGATGCTCTAGTTGTCTATGAAGAGGTTCTGTTGGTCTTTGAGGATGCTCTAGTTGTCTATGAAGAGGTTCTGTTGGTCTTTGAGGATGCTCTAGTTGTCTATGAAGAGGTTCTGTTGGTCTTTGAGGAGGTCAGATGTCAGACTCGGGCTTGTTTCCACAGCTGGTAAATGTTCTTCCTTCCTGTTTCCTTTGTGTCCTCTCGGGTTCACAGTGACCTTTGATGTTTTGGGGGGAGGTTGCATTGCCATGGCGATGAGGAGAAACTCCCTCAGATCTCCCGAGGCGTGCAGTCATCTGATGTGTCTGATTACTGATGTTCATGGACTCGTGTGGCAGTGGTGGAGGATGGCGGCGTTTGTCGCCCTGCCAACATTCCTCACCCCGGATCACACGGGGCTGGCTCGCCTCCTCCGCAGGGCGCCCCCTCGGGTTTGTGGGTTTGGGGATTAAAGGACATGTTGGATCAAATCTGAAAACGCTGGCGCAGACAACAACAAGAGCAGGAAGTGGTTTGTGTCGTCCAGATTTTATCAGTGTGATTCAGTGTGTGTGTGTGTGTGTGTGTGTGTGTGTGTGTGTGTGTTCAGGCTGGTCAGCACCATCTGCCATCGGCATCGCCGGTCTGGGAGGAGGCTTCGAGATCGGCGTGGAGGTGAGTCATCACCCGTACATCCTACATTTATTTTACAAAATTACCTTGAATATTTTTATTTATATATTATCTGTATATTTTGTTTTGGCCTTTATTATGTTTACTTTGATATTAACCTTCTAATTTTTCTGTTGGTAATATTCGTTTTTATTATTATTATTATTATTATCTTTTTTCATTCTAATATTAACTTTAATTTCTTTATTTTTTATTTTAAGTTTATACTCGTTCCTTTAATTTAACATAAGATGGATTCTGATTCGTCAAACTAACGTTGGCTTTTATAGCAAAATAAAAAATATATCACGTAAATAATTCCTCATGTTCACAAATCAGCGGCTTGTCATCAACCGTGGTGCGTTCACAGTCAGGGACAGATCAGGAGTTAAGATGGAGGGTTTTCTTATGGCTGTCAAACCTCAGGTGTCAGATTGTCCTTGAACGCAGCACCACATTTATATAACTGTTGAAGAGCTAGTGACGCCCCGCTGTCGTCTCTGTGTCTGTCCAGGTGTCTGACCTGGTGATCATCCTGAACCAGCGCAGGGCGGTCGAGGCCTTCACAAAGGGCGGGAACCTGACGCTGGGCGGGAACTGCACTGTCGCTATGGGACCCGTCGGCAGGTGAGTGTCTGATGTCACTCCGTCTGGCTCTTAATGACCTCTGATGGTTTTTTTAACATCTGGAGATTCATGACATGTTTAATGACCGGCGTCGTTTTACAGGCTGTGACTCACCTGTGTCAGGTTAATTTTAGAAACCGGTGTTGTTTCAGGGAGTTCCACAGGTGTGTGTTTGTGTGTGTGTGGGCGTGGCCAGGTATTTGGCTCAAAGGTAAATGCTGTTCACAGAGTGTGCTGCAGACAGAAAGGAAATGAAGTGGATTAACTTCCTCTGGATTCAACCTAACATCAGCTATCGTTAGCTAGTGACATTAGCCCAACAGCATTTTACCAGACCTCTAGCAACAGTTGACCTACTAAGTGGAAAATAGTAGCTGAATTAGCTAACGTTAGCTTGTAACATTAGCCTGACAGTGTTTTACCAGACTTTTGATAACAGTTGACCTAGTAGGTAGAAAATAGTTGCTAAAGTTACCTAACATTGGCTAATAACATTAGCCTGACAGTGTTTTACCAGACTTTTGATAACAGTTGACCTAGTAGGTAGAAAATAGTTGCTAGAATTAACTAACGTTAGCCAGTAACTAACTTGACAATGTTTAACTAGACTTTTGATAACAGTTGACCTAGTAGGTAGAAAATAGTTGCTAAAGTTACCTAACATTGGCTAATAACATTAGCCTGACAGTGTTTTACCAGACTTTTGATAACAGTTGACCTAGTAGGTAGAAAATAGTTGCTAGAATTAACTAACGTTAGCCAGTAACTAACTTGACAATGTTTAACTAGACCTCTTGGAAAGGTTGACATAGTAGGTAAAACATAGTAGCTTAAGTTAGCTAACTTTTGTAACGTTAGCCTGACAGCTATTCACCAGACCTCTTGGAACGGTTGACCTTGTAGATCGACACATGGTAGCTAAAGTTAGCAGGCTTTGGTTGTTCCACTTGTACCTCAGAGATAACATCCTCCTTTATCTTTCTCGTTCAGGAACGTGGAGGCTGACGTGGCGATACGCAGCCCAGCGGCAGTCTTTACCTACTGTAGATCCAAAGGTTTGTTTGCTGGTATTTCTCTGGAGGGATCAGGCCTGATCGAACGCAAAGACACCAACCGCAAGTACGTACAGCAACCAGTCTACCTGCCTGAGCACTGAACACCAGCCGTCTTACAATGTCCTTTTGTTTGAGCTGTATTTGTGGTTGCAGGTTCTACTCCCGAGAAATCCGGGCGTCAGCCATTTTGAACGGCGACGTAGAGCCGCCGTCAGAATGCTATGACCTCTACCACATCCTAGATGTCTACACCGAGGCCTACTGCGCCGACTGGACCAGCAAGAACATGCGTCAGAAGGTAAACAACACTTCGTCAACGAAAGACTGCGGCAATCTCTGGTTGCTGCAACGATTATAGAGAGCAATTTAAAGAAGAACTTCTCAGCATTTATTCATGACTAACATTTAAATGTTTTTTCGCACCCTCCCCAGTCATCTCTTCCGCCATCCAGACCACCACCTCCACCTCAGCAGAGACCGTCAAACACCTACGTGCCGTCACCATCAGCCAGCTACCAACAACCATCAGCCGGCTACCAGCAACCATCAGCCGGCTACCAGCAACCATCAGCCGGCTACCAACAACCATCAGCCGGCTACCAGCAACCATCAGCCGGCTACCAACAACCATCAGCCGGCTACCAGCAACCATCAGCCGGCTACCAGCAACCATCAGCCGGCTACCAACAACCATCAGCCGGCTACCAACCACCTCCAACCAGCACTGACAAGAACAAGCTGTACCCGAGTGTCTCCATCTATAAGTCTGAGACATCAGGTATGCTGGTAAACGTTCCTACCTCCTCATGTCCTTCCTACTTCTTTCTCGGCTGTCCACCACTTTCTTTCCTTATTTCCTGTCTTTTACCACCATCTTCCCTCCTTCTTTGCCACTGGCTTTCCCTCTTAACCACCTCCTTCCCTTTCCTACCCCTTATTTGTTTCCTTGTGTCCTTTATTGTTCTCTTACCTTTTGCTGCGCCACCTCCTTTCCTTCATCTACTTTCCTCCCTTGTTTGCTCCCTTCTTTCCTTCTACGCTTCTTCCTTTGCTTACCTCCTCCTGTCCTTCCTTATCTCCTCCTGTCCTTCCTTACCTCCTCCTGTCCTTCCTTATCTCCTCCTGTCCTTCCTTACCTCCTCCTGTCCTTCCTTACCTCCTCCAGTTCTTCCTTATCTCCTCCTGTCCTTCCTTACCTCCTCCTGTTCTTCCTTACCTCCTCCTGTCCTTCCTTACCTCCTCCTGTTCTTCCTTATCTCCTCCTGTCCTTCCTTACCTCCTTCTGTCCTTCCTTACCTCCTCCTGTTCTTCCTTACCTCCTCCTGTCCTTCCTTACCTCCTCCTGTCCTTCCTTATCTCCTCCTGTTCTTCCTTATCTCCTCCTGTTCTTCCTTACTTCCTTCTGTCCTTCTTTACCTCCTCCTGTCCTTCCTTATCTCCTCCTGTTCTTCCTTACCTCCTCCTGTCCTTCCTTACCTCCTCCTATCTGACAGATGTTGTGTGTGTGTGTGTGTGTGTGTGGCTCCCTCTGGTGGTCACAGTTTGTGAATCTGTTGATCTCTAGTCTGAATGAATGGATGGTTGTTTCTCCTTCTCCTCCTTCTCCTCCTCCCCTGCAGACTGCATTGTGTGTGAATGCTCCTTTTTTTTCTTCCAGGTGGAGCACTGCCGGTGGGCGGGGCAGGCGGGCAGCTGGTCGTCACAGCAATCCACCCGTTCACGGGGCAGCAGCCTGGTGACCTGAGCTTCACCCCTGGCGACCGCATCACCGTCCTCAACAAGACCGACTCCCAGTACGACTGGTGGGAGGGGCAACTGATCGACGGGCGCGTCGGGATCTTCCCTGCCAACTTTGTCACATACTGAACCCCCCCCCCCCCCCCCCCGTGGTCTGACGCTGGAACTGCAGCTGAGTGACGGTTTGTACGGGAAGCAGGAGGGGTCAAGTCCACTAAAACTTCAGGGTTTGGCTTCAGAATCGATTCATTAAAATTGATCCGCAAGTCGTGAATGAAGTAAAATATGTGACATCATCGTATGATATCATGACGTGGCGCTCTGGGACATTTCTTGCTGATTTAAAGACAAAATAATAAACTAATAAAATAATAAACAGATCATTTAATATGTAAAATAACAGTTAGCTGTAATTTATGAAAAATAAGTTGTTTTAAATTTAATGGAAAATTCTGCCAAAAAAAAAAAAAATATATATAATTTTGGCACCAATGTTCTTACGTACATGTTGAATTATTTACACACTGTTAGAAATGTTAAAATATTGCCTGCTGTTTTCTGACTAAAAGTTCGCGTTAAAATGAATTAATTCAAATTGTGCCGATTATTGAATTAAATTTTTTACCAAAGTACGTTTCTCCTTTCAGGAAACATTGTCGATTCATTTATGAAATTACAGACGTGTTTTCATGAATCTGCGTTAGTTTGGGAGAAATGAGGAAATGAAAAATGAGAATTAAAAAACAATTTAGTTTTGAATTTAAAAAAATAATGATTCCATTATTTTGACATAAAAAAAAGTCTTTTCCACATTAAAATCACAAGCTCTACTTTCACAACAAATTGATTCAAATTTAAAACTTCATTTGGATTAAAAAAAACTGTTATCAGAGTTTTAAATTTGTTAAAATAAATGTTTAATATTTTCTGATGTGTTAAAACTATTCAGTGTTGCATTCAGGGGACTTGGGAGCGTTGGAAACTTGGGCACTTTGTTCTGTCTGTGTTTGTGTTTACTTCACTGGTGAATCTTTGACTTCTCAAACACCCACTTCCTGTCCTTTCCCTTCAATATAAAACAGACAAACATAAGAGTTTTACAAAACACTTTTTCTTTTATTTTCACTAAAATGCTTTTTAAAAATATTTTTTCAAACAGGATAAGGGTGATCTTTTTTTGACATTGAACTGAGATGGATCAATGTTACTTTTCTTGACAGTGTTTAAAGCTTCATCTGTTACAGCTGCTGAACGGGATGTTTTATACTTTATATATGTGATGAAGGTGAAGGTGATGATGATGATGTCAGGAAGTTTGATTATAATAATCAGCTGGTGATTTTAAATGTCAGATTGTTTAAGAAAAACAAATAAATGTCATTTGTAAAGAATCTGCTTCAGTTTTGTCCATTTTGTCAAAACATGCGGAGGCAGATCTGTGTCGATATCATTTGTGTGTTAATGTGTGATCTGTAAATATAAAACAACTTCCACAGATACAAGTAAAAAGGTTTTTAAAATCCGATGAAACTGCAAATATTAAAATGTAAAACAAATGAAAATAAATAAAAAACTCAGTATAAATAATGAAAAATCCACAAACATAGAAATGAGATTCACAAATATCTGAAAACTTTTTACTTCTCTGTGACAAATACACAAAACATTTCTGTAACACGTTCATAAGAAATCTACAAACACTGTAAGGCTGCAGTTCCTCTTGAGTCCTGCAGAGGGCGCCACAACTGTAGGAATCAGACCTGGTGCCAAAAACAGACTTTTAGAAAGTCTCCTTTATTCATTTATTAAATATTGTTTACATGAAAGATACAAAAAAGATACTTGGCTTCTATATACATTTGTTATTTAATTATTTATACATTTATTTAATTGTTAAATATTGTTTACATACAAAATACAAAAAAATGATGTTTTAAAAAGCGTCTTTATACATTGATTTATTTGATTATTGATAGATTTATTTATTCATTACATATTGTTTACATTAAAAAATACAAAAAATAAACTGTAAAAAGGCATCTTTATTCATTGATTTCTTGAATTATTTATACGTTTTTTTTATTCTTTTAATATTGTTGCTATAAAAATACAAATAACTTTTAAAAATGCATCTTATCTATTCATTAAATGTTATTGACACTAAAACATATAACAGACTTAAAAAGGAGTCTTTACACATTTATTTATTTAATTATTTATTCATTTGATATTGTTTTCATGAAAAAAGATTTAACAACATAATTTCAAAAAAGCATCTTTTTACATTTATTTATTTAATTATTAAATATTGTTTATATAAATAAATACATAAAAAACTTTTAAAAAGACATATTTATTAAATATTGTTTACATAGAAAATACATAGACTTTTACAAATGCATGATGATACCGATGAGTACTCTGCTGATGATACAGATGAGTACTCTGCTTTTTTTTCTTTCTTTTTTTTGTGGTTGCATGTAGCACCAGACATTTTTTTTGTCATCATTCTCTCGTTAAAGAGCAATAGGACAATACAGTGACATGGACAGACAGACAAAGTGAGAACAACAAACAATGATATTTGTGGTTTTATGTGCGTGTGTGTATGTGTGTATGTGCACGTGTGTATCACTTGAGAGTACAACTAACAGTATTAACAGCTGCATTGTTACAAAGATAATTATGATAGTTATGACAATGATAGTTATAAAGCTTGATAATAATAACAGTGATATAATAATAATAATAATAATATAATAAACACTACAGTTAACAGACAGGCAAAAGGAAAGAACAATAACAATAATAGAAATGAATAAACAATCAAACAAAAAAAATAATAAAATAAATAAATAGAAATGCCAATTTACGTTTTTGCGATAATAATAACAATAATAATAATAACAATAATGACAACAGTAATAGTAATGAATAATAATAATAACAATATGGAGGGCAGATGGAGGTGGAGGGGGTCAGAGGCACAAATCTCATATGAAATTGAGACCCCTTCCTGCGATGAGAACTCTGCTGATGATACCGATGAGTCTTATAGTATTTCAAGTCTTATAGCTGAGATAAGCTAGATGTTAGCCTCTGTTTGAAGTCTTTATGCTAACATAAACTAGCTGTTAGCCTCTGTTTCAATTCTTAGCTAAGATAAGCTAGCTGTTAGCCTCTGTTTCAAGTCTTAAAGCTAAGATAAGCTTGGTGTTAGCATGTTTTCCAAGTCTTCATGCCAGGATAAAGTAGCTGTTAGCCTCTGTTTCAAGGCTTTATGCAAAGATAAGTTAGCTGTTAGCCTCTGTTTCAAGTCTTTATGCTAAGATAAACTAGCTGTTAGCCTCTGTTCCAAGTCTGTTTGCTAAGATAAGCTAGCTGTTAGCCTCTGTTTCAAGTCTTTATGCTAAGATAAACTAGCTGTTAGCCTCTGTTCCAAGTCTTTATGGTAAGATAAACTAGCTGTTAGCCTCTGTTCCAAGTCTGTTTGCTAAGATAAACTAGCTGTTAGCCTCTGTTCCAAGTCTGTTTGCTAAAATAAACTAGCTGTTAGCCTCTGTTCCAAGTCTTTATGCTAAGATAACTTGTAGAACAATGACGACAAGGGAGAAAACTTGATCTGATTTTATTTTCATGGTGATAAAAACATAAAGAATGAGACACAGACGTCCTCTCGAGTGTTGGCCGCCCTCCAACTGCTCGTCACATAACATCATCATCATCACTCAACAGTGTGTGTGTGTTCATGTCAGTCCTGTGTGTGTGTCGTCTTTCTCTGCGGGGATGGTCTCTGTTTTCCTGTTTCGGCTGCTCACCGGCTTCCTGAAAACACACACACACACACACCATGAGTTAACACAATGATTGACTGTGACGCTGTTAATGTGTGTGTGATGGAGTTGGTTATGAGACTTCAGAGTTGATGTTTAGTTTGACTACGTGACTTCCTGGTTCTAAAACATCAGGAGAAGAAATGTGACTGACGGAACAACACACTGATCTATGGAAAGACAACATAGCCGCCATCTCTGCCAGGTCAGTGTACAGCTGATCCTACACTAAAGTGGACAAGGTCCAAAACCTGATCAGATGTTACCTTTCAAACTTTATTTAAGATTATTAATGTTTGTTGTTATGGCAACAAAGTTGACCAATTTTAGCAACAATAACAAGATAAAATATTGCTAACTCAGAAGTACTTGTTTTTGGACATTGGGCCTAGCCAAGACTCTGGCTGGCTCAGTCTGGCCATGGACCAGCCAAGGTTCACTGCCAGCATGTATGTTTCCTCACCATGTTCTCCAAAGGGCGCTCACGCTGGGTGGGCGGGATCAAGGCTGCCTGTCACAGTCCTCCACTGAATCAGGCAGCGGAACACCGCTGGTCTCCGGCAGCAGCAGGCACAGACCGCAGCCTATGATCGGTCCACTGCTGTACACCACCATGGCAGCCAATGAGATTGCTCCATTCGGGTTGGAGGGTACAAGGGAGTTGACCAGGCAGCCGAGCCGGAAACACAGGTTGACCAGGGACACACACCGCTGTCTGTATTAGGATGACACGATCAACCTTATATACATACACATGTCGTGTTCTGTCAGAATCAGTCGGATGTCACAATGGCTCATTTCTAGATAAACATGGATTTATTTAAACGTCTTGTGTTTTTTGGCCATTTTGAGGTTTCCTTTGGTTACTCTTCTGGTACTCTTTTGTTCGGGGACTTGGAGAAAATTTTAGTGCCACATTCAGATGATAAAAACAACAAAATTTAAATGTTTTAACTTTTGTGAATATGGACGCACCAACAGGGGATGTCAGTTTCAAGTAAGTAAGTGAGTGGCTTCATTTTGCGCCGCAAACCCTCTTTAGCATTGTTAGCTCTGTTAGCACCACTAGCCACAGTGCTAACAGAGCTAACACTTAAAGGGGGTTTCTGGCTCAAAATTGAGCTTCTTACTCATCGGGGTGACCTCGGGGGAGACAACGGAGGGTGGGCACCATGTTTCCACAGCAACACTGTTGGGTTGGGATGGTGTCACTGGCAGCATCACTAGCTAACGGAAGCTCCCACCAAACCCAGGTGGTGCCAAGTGCAGGAAACTGAAGAGAAGGCAAAATGAACCTATAGATCGCCATGTGTAATGGGTAGAAAATAGTTCTGACAGTGTACTGATTAATGGTCAACCGCTGACTTCCCTACATACCAATGTTAAACATTGCTCGCTTGTTGGACACTCCACAATTCAACCATTCAGGTCATGTTACTGAAACCCTAACCACCAAAGATCCATGCACTATCATCTGTGCAAGTATAATCCAGTCACTGTGACCTTATCCATTGCCTTCTCATGAATGCTATATCTCAAGAAGGCCTTTGGCACAAATGTCCACTTGGACTCAAGAATAAGCTGAATTTAGTGGTCTCAACGATGAACTGATTAGACTTTGGTAGTCAAAGGTCAAGGTCACTGATGTTGCATCCATCTCATTCTCTTGAATTTGATATCTCAAGAAGGCCTTAAAGAAGTTTTCTCAATTTTGGCACAAGCGTCCACTTGAACACAGCGATGGGCTGATAGACCTTTGGTGGTCAAAGGTCACAGTGACCTCACAAAACATGTTTTATACCTTAACTCAAGATTTCATATGCTTATTACAACAGAATTTTCCACAAATGTCTGACAGGATAAAATAATAATGTGATGACATTCTTTGTCCAAAAGGTCAAAGGTCAACTTCACTGTGACCTTGCTTTCATCACATCTTTGTGAGCACGATATCTCAAGAAGGCCTTAAAGGAGTTTCCTCATTCACACAAATGTCTGACAGGATAAAACAATGATGTGATGACAGTTTGTACCTGACCACGGTGGGGAAGAGCTCGATGCTGTACAGGATGGAGATGAAGGTGGCAGCCAGGATGCAGAGTTTCCCCAGCAGAGCCAGACTCATCACCAGCACTGGCTCACCTGCACGCACAGTAAACATCACCTGATGTCTGATCACCGATCAATCATATGTCAGTTAGGATTGGGTCAGTGCAGAGCTGATAAGCTAATGCTAATATGGTAAACATGCCAATAAATCATCAGACTCTATGCAGACGATACCCCACTGTACACCTTTACAACCAGCTGCACTGCTCATATCATTCAACTTTTAGACTCCAGAATCAGTCAAGGTAAAAATACAGCATGTGGAGAGTATGACTACAGAACAACACTGCAGGTGTTTTACACTCCTCCGCTCACCGTTGTATCTGGACAGCAGTAATGACAGGAAGCAGGCCACTCCACTCAGGAACAGGGCAAGCATGCTGATCTGCCGGCGTCCCAGGCGGACCAATGGGACGAGCAGGCAGGGAGCTTCTGATAGGCCGGAGAAGAACTGGGCGGAGTAGACGCCCACGCCGAATGAGCCGATGTTCATGCAGATGCCAAAGTACGTCAGCGCCGACGCCGCACTGCAGAAACACAGGTTTTACATCTCAGCTTGAATCTGGTCCTAGCAACACATTATTTCACTGGTGTCGATTCTTCTATCTTTCTGTTCCAGCCGTCTGAACCTGAACCTGATCTGTTCCTGACTCTCACCTGGAGTCAAGGTACCTTCATCCTCTGTCGCCTCGTCTGGCCTGTTTGAGCTGCACCATGTCACTGAAAGCTTCAGGAACCATTACACACGATTTTTTTTCTGAATTGAAAAAATATATATATTTTGATTTTGTTCTTGAAATTTTACAGACTTCTTGTCAGACAGTTAGAGTTGTATTTGTACAGGGTTAATTTTCAAAATATTACGACCTTATTTTGACAGTGTTATTGAAGTCCCAACATATCACAAGTTTGAGTGTATTCTCCAAATTTTATGACTTTATTCTCAAAATATTACGACTTGGTTTGCAAAATAGTTCAGCGTTATCATCAAACTATTACAACTTCATTCTTGAATATTACAAATTTATTCACACAATATTTTGACTTTATTCTCCAAATATTTCAACTTTATTCATAAAGAAATCCTAAATATATTCACGCAATATTGCGACTTTATTTTCTTTAAAATATTACGACTTTATTCTCAAAATATTACAACTTCATTTTAAAAATATAATAATTTGAAATGAAATTTTACAACTTTATTTCTAAAATAATCCAAAATATTTTCTCAAAATATAATTTACTTTATTCTCAATTTTTTACAAATTTATTCTCACATTATTACAATTTTATTTCTAAAACAATCCTAAATATTATCTCACAATATGCACCTTTATTTTTAAAATATTACGACTTCATTCATAAAATATCCCAAATTTGTTTTCAAAATATTACAACTTAATCTCATGATTTAACTACTTCATTCTTAAAATATGACTTGAAATGAAATTTTAATACTTTATCTGTAAAATATTCACAAATAGAACGACTAAATTCTCAAAATATTTTGTCGTTACTCTCCAGTTATTACGACTTTATTCTCCAAATTTTACAACTTCATTTATAAAACAATCCCAAATATAATCTCACAATATGCAATGTCATATTTAGAATATAAGGATTTTATTCTTAAAATATTACAAATTTCTGCAACTTTATTCCTATAATATCTCACAGTTATTCTAACAATTTTACGACTTCATCTCAAAATTTAAGGAGTTTATCATTTCAAAAATATCACAAATTTAGTCTCACAATATTACAACTTGATTTGCAAAACATTTCAAATTTTTCCTCAAACTATTATTGAAATATTCTTCAAGTTTATCATCAAAATATTTCATTATTATTCTTGTTTTTTTCCCAAACAGTGGCTCGTACAGTTTATTGTAGTTTCATACTAGTTTCATGTTTTTTTAATATAATTTACGTGTTCAAGCTCTTGGAGGATTCTGTAAACACGTTACCTGAGGTAACTCATGATAAACAGCCGCAGCAGGACGGTCGGGTGTCTCAGGTGGATGATGTCACTGGGGACGTGGCCTCCAGGTGGCTGCTCCTTCTGAGCCTCTGTGGCTTTCTGCAGGTCGGACCACGTCGAGTCCAACAGCTACACACACACACACACACACACACACACACACACTGTTGGCTAACCAACAGATTCCTGTTGAGTTTACCTTGAACTGAAACTGTGTGTGTGTGTGTGTGTGTGTGTGTGTGTGTGTGTTCACCAAGTCCAGACGCTGTTTGTCTTCAGGGCTGTTGCTACGGTAATGGTCCAAGACATCCGTCCTCCTCCTTAACAACAGCCAGCGAGGAGACTCTGGGATCGACCTGAAGAGGCGGAGCAACAAAGACCCTGAGGACAGAAGTTTGTGTGTGTGTGTGTGTACAGGTGTGTGTACGTACAGGTAGAGCGGCAGACAGAGGAGCTGAGGCAGAGCCAGCGACAGGTGCAGCTGTGTCCAGGTGGTGCTGAGCCAGGCCAGCGGAGCTCCGCCCATCGTCCCCAGACTGAAGCAGAATGGTAGAAAGGCCGGCGGCCAGAGCCGGGCGGCGGGCGGGGTCCACTCCACCGCTGCAACACAGACACAGGCCAGTTTACTCAGATTGTCTGAAGGGACCAGGACCCGAGGGGACCTGTGAGGACCTCTGTCCTGCTCCCCAGAGAAGGGAGTCGTTAGAACCCACACCATGCGGAGGGGGGGCGGTTTTTTTCTTTCCAAAGTTGAAGACATTCCCTCGAGGTGTTCTGGAGAAATCCCAATATTAAATTAATGCAAGGTCACAGTGACCTTTGACCACCAAAATCTAATCAGTTTATCAGTCACTCAATGTGGACGTTCATGACAAATTTGGAGACGTTTGTGACAAATTCGAAGGCCTCAAGGCATTCTTAAGATATAGCATTCATGTGAATGCAATGGATGCAAGGTCACAATGATCTTGACCTGTAATCTACAACCACCAAGATATAATCACTTCATCCTTAAGTCCATGTGAACATTGGTGCCAAATTTGAAAATTCCCTTAAGGTGTTCTTGAGAGAGCGCGTTCATGAGAATGCAACGGACGGAGTCATATTGACCTTTGACCACCAAAATCTAATCTGTTCATTCTTGTCCCATTCTTGTGAGTTTGATATCTTCAGAAGGCCTCGACTGAATGTCTGAATTTGGCACAAATGTTCACTTGAACTCAAAAATGAACTGATTAGAATTTGGTGGTCGAAGGTCAAATTCACTGTGACCTTGCGTCTGTCTTGTGGACGTTTATGCCAAATTCAAAGAAATTCCCTCAGGATGCTCATGAGATGTGATGTTCACAATAATGAAATGGATGCAAGGTCACAGTTACCCTTGACCACCAGAAGTTTATCAGTGACTCTGAATTTGTGCCAAATTTGAATAAACTCCTTAAGGACTTCTTGAGGTATCATGTTCAGAGGAATAAGACAGCTGCAAGGTCACAGTGATCTTGACCTTTGACCAAATTAAAGGAAATTCCCTCAAGGCCTTCTGGAGATGTAGCATTGAAGAGAATGCGGATGGATGCGAGGTCACAATGATCTTGATCTTTGACCTACAATCACGAAAATCTAATCATTTCATCCTTGATTACAAGTTTATGTTTGTGCCTTCTCAGGATATCGCATTCAGAAGAATAAGACAGCTGCAAGATCACAGTGATCTTGACCTTTGAGCTACAACCACCAAAATCTAATTAGTTCACTGTTGTGTCCAAGTGGACATTTGTGCCAAATTCAAAGACATTAACTCAAGGCCTTCCGATGATATGACATTCAAGAGAATGGGATGGATGGCCAAAAATATATCATCTCTGGTTCCGACTATCGTCAGCCCGGAGCTATAAAAACAAATACAAAAAAAAAAAAAAAAAAACAATCCAGAAAAAAACGTGTAGTTACTTTATTAACATAATTAACGTACTGAAGTTACGGAGGTTAGGTTTACGAACAAAAACATGGTGAGGACGTTTTTTAAACTTAAAGTTCATGCAGTTCCGAACATGCGTCTCCAGGCGAAAGACTTGTGTTTTTGTGACCCATCCACTGGTCCAACCTGCCGCCTCACAGATCGCTCATCATTGTGTTCGTCACATGATTGCATCGTTTTACAATACGAGGGATATGTACGACTTTCATGATGTCTAATTTATTTCTTGACGTGCACATACATACATATGAATTACATCAGCATGGGTTTTCTGCGGGTGCTCGAGTTTTCTCCCTCAGTCCAAGGACATGCAGGTTATATAAATATACACATCAAGAAATAATGAGACATGATGAATGAAATGTGATGATGATGATGGTTTCCTTTTACAAACTGAAGTTGAAGATCAGCCACCTGATTATATATGAATGAATTTTGGAACGTTTATTCACATATAAACACAGGTGACCTCTGACCTTTCCTGCGGCACCGTGCCAATGTTTCCCCTTCAGGTAAATGTTTAAAGTCGTCAGGACGAACAGATGCGTGAAACATTGACAAGAAAACGTTTTACTGGACAAAATAAAAACCTGTTTCTGAATATGTTTATAATCTGAAGCAGGTTTTTCTTCTTCTGTGGTGAACCTGCTGCCCTCAGTCTGTCCACAAGTCTCCTCAGCAGAGGTCAGAGGTCAGGACGCTGCTGGAGCCCATCCTGCCTCATTAGTGCTCAGCACGGTCAGCGTGACCTCATGTGGGACACGTTTCATGTTTCAGAGTGCGTCCCACAGCGCTCTGATAAAACTCATCCGAAGAGCGGTGACCCAGACTGAGCGGGCTGGTTAGGTAAAGGGGGACAGGAGGAGGCTGCGTTACCCAGACTGAAGGAGCAGACGTTGATGCAGCAGCAGCAGACGCCCGTCAGGCAGCGGACGGCGAGGAAGAGAAAGGGATGAGAAAGGATGGCCGGTGCCAGGCCGCACACGGCGTGTAAGCACACACACACCAGCAGCACCGGGCGCTTCCCATACCTGCACAAACACACAATGGTCACAGTATAGGAGCACATCAAAGGAGTGTGTGTGTGTGTGTGTGTGTGTGTGTGTGTGTGTTGTACCGGTCAGATATGGCTCCTCCCACCAGAGATCCCAGCAGCAGGCCGAGCATGAAGAGAGTCTGACCGTACGACAACCAGTCTGTCCAACCACACACTGACTGACGCGCGCACACACACACACACACACACACACACACACACACACACACATTAATGCATAAAGATTATTTATTTTTAATGCATAATTATTTTTAGTTAAATTTTAATTTCCTCATTATTTTTTGTTTTCAATCTGCTTGGGAACAAGTTAATTATCATTTGGGAACGTAAACTGTGGGACTGTTATCTTGTAGGAAGAACTTATATTTTGGGAACAAGTTAATTCTATTTTGGGAACGTAAACTGTGGGACTGTTATCTTGTAGGAAGAAGTTATATTTTGGGAACAAGTTAATTCTCATTTGGGAACGTAAACTGTGGGACTGTTATCTTGTAGGAAGAAGTTATATTTTGGGAACAAGTTAATTCTCATTTGGGAACGTAAACTGTGGGACTGTTATCTTGTAGGAAGAAGTTATATTTTGGGAACAAGTTAATTCTCATTTGGGAACGTAAACTGTGGGACTCTTATCTTGTAGGAAGAACTTATATTTTGGGAACAAGTTAATTCTCTTTTGGGAACATAAACTGTGGGACTGTTATCTTGTAGGAAGAAGTTATATTTTGGGAACAAGTTAATTCTCTTTTGGGAACATAAACTGTGGGACTAACTTATCTTGTAGGAAGAACTGATATTTTGGGAACAAGTTAATTCTATTTTGGGAACATAAACTGTGGGACTACGTTATCTTGTGGGAGCAAGTTATATTTTGGGAACAAGTTAATTTATGTCTTAACCAGCCTATGTTTCACTAATTGCTAATAAAGTTAGATCAGCAATGATTTGATTATCAGAATTGTTATCTTGTCAATAAACTTATTGATTAATGAGTGCAGCTGTTACAGAGATATTAAACAAACAAAGCATCAAACAGTCAAAAACAGGAAGCTGTAAACACTGTAGTATGACGTAAAGGTTCATCAGTACTAGAGTATAAATACTGCAGTACATCTACAGAGTATAAATACTAATACTAGAGTATAAATACTGCAGTACATCTACAGAGTATAAATACTGATACGTGAGTATAAATACTGCAGTACATCTACAGAGTATAGATACTACAGAGTATAAATACCACAGTACATCTACGGAGTATAAATATTACAGAGTATAACTACTACAGTACATCTACAGAGTATAAATACTACAGAGTATGAATACTGCAGGACATCTACAGAGTATAAATACTACAGGGTATAAATACTACAGGAACACGAGGTCATCATCACTCACATCTCCACTCCAGCTCTCCATCCTCCAATCAGCTTTGCCCTCTGACCTTTCCCCGTGCCCTGATTGGCTGCCCATGGCATTCGGTGCCAGCGTTCCGTTCCAGACACCTGGGCCGCCGGTGCTATTGCCATGGCGACAGGAGGCCGCGGCGATGGCGGCCGTGAAAATGTCGAGAAAGAAGAGGAAGGAGGTGAAGAAGAAGATGAGCGAGAGACGCCAGTAGACGGACAGCTGCAGCGGAGACATGGCGTCCCACGGGTCAGTGACGGCGTCTGTCCTCCAGGTGAGACAGACAACCCAACGTCTCAGATGGTCCTCATGTTCTGTGTCTCTGTCTGTGACTGTCTCTGTCTGTCTGTCTGTTTGTCTGTTTGTCTGTGTCTGTCTGTCTGTCTGTCTGTCTGTTTGTCTGTTTGTCTGTCTGTCTGTCTGTCTGTTTGTCTGTGTCTGTGTCTGTCTGTTTGTCTGTCTGTTTATGTCTCTGTGTCCGACTCTCGGTCCTCTCAGGTCCAGCAGCTGTGGCTGTCTCCAGGACAGACTGACAACAACAACACGGGTCAAATTTAAAGTCAACTTTCAGCCACAGGCTCCGCCCCCTTCTCATAATAAGGACATGTGGGGGCGGGGCCTGTGTACAGTGCAGTGATACAGTGACATCTTGTGTTCATCTCATGTATTACACATGTGTCCTCCAGGGAAGGAAATGAGGAGGAAAGGAGGTATTTTTTCGTAAATGAGGAGATACAGGAGAATAGGAGGCAAGGAAGGAAATGAGTGAAGTGAAGTGAAGGAGTTATGGAAGGAGAGGAGGAAGCATTATGGGATGTATGTTGTGGCTCTTCAGTGACATGTTAAACACATGTTGACAGAATCAGGTTGAATTTAAGAATTCTTCTATTTTTATTCAATAATAAAAAGTTCTTAAACACATCAGAACGTTCTGCATAAAATCAAGATTAAACATTTAAAAATGACTCAGAACAAAATTTTATATTTATCGACAATAAAAAACTAAAGAAACAAAAACTTTATTAACATAAACAAACACGTTCCTTCAACATGACATCATCCGTTAAACTAAAGAACACACGTCGACCATCTGAAGATCTGACTGAAGAAGAACCTCCAACTGTTTTCATCCTGACGCCTCCTGCTCCACGTCCCATCATGCTTTGCTGCCGGCGCTTCGATGGACTTCCGTCACCACTGTAGAAACAGCCGTGTGGGGGGCGGAGCAAGACGACGCCATGGACTGTAGGCTGAGCATGAGACAGCGCCAGGTGAGCCGCAGCGCCTTCCCCACATTCTATCAAAGAGAACGACACAAGAACAAAGGTTCAGTATCTTCAGCCGCCTCTGAGCAAGGCAGCGACACTGAGAACGACACAAGAACAGAGGTTCAGTGTCTTCAGCCGCCTCTGAGCAAGGCAGCGACACTGAGAACGACACAAGAACAGAGGTTCAGTGTCTTCAGCCGCCTCTGAGCAAGGCAGCGACACTGAGAACGACACAAGAACAGAGGTTCAGTGTCTTCAGCCGCATCTGAGCAAGGCAGCGACACTGAGAACGACACAAGAACAAAGGTTCAGTGTCTTCAGCCGCCTCTGAGCAAGGCAGCGACACTGAGAACGACACAAGAACAAAGGTTCAGATTATTTCATATGTTAATTTATATATAAATGAACATATATATATATGATTATCTATATAAATATAAACCTGAATATATTGTTAATTAATAATTTATTTCTCTTATAATTTAATTTATTATCTAAAATTTATTTTTATTGTTTTTGTATTCTTTTACGGAGGTATTTTTCAGTTTATTTTAATAATTTATACTTTTTTGTTACTTAATGTTGTATTTAATTTTTTTTGTATATTATTTAATTATTGTATATTCATTATCATTGATTTCTACATAAGATGGTATTTTTTTTACATTTAATTTTATTTTTTGATTTAAATTGTATTTCTTATTTTTGTTACAATTACTTGATTTTTAAAATATACTTATTATACTAATAACAGATACTTACTGTATCAGTTATTAGTATTATTTATTATGGATATTTATATATTTTTTCATTTATATTTTAATTATGTATGCTTTTTATTTATTTCATATTTTTTATTTTATCTAATATTTATGGCATCATTAATATTTCGAATTTACTGTTTTTTCTTATATGAAGCGATATATATATATATATATACATACATATGTACATATATATATTATGTTGAATGTTATCCTCGTTCCTCTGAAGAGGCATTTTATTCTGTTTATAATTTATATATCATAGATGTGTTTACATTTAGATTGTCATATAAAGTGATGTTTGTCATGGACCCTGTGTTTACTCCTCTTCCTCTGTGGTGGCGTTTATCTTATCAGGCTGATAGGGCGCTGTTGTGTTGGGGTCAAAGGTCAAACTCAGTCCACTGAGTCAATCTTTAACAGACAGTCAAATCCGTCGCCTCCCCGCAGGACGCACACACAGGACGACCCGTTAACCCCTCACTCTCCTGCCACATCTTTACATGTTTAACAACAAACAGATGTGTTTGTCCTCATTTTGTGTTTTTGTTTTGATGTTTTGTTGATTTATCTTTAATCGTTTTACAGTTAAAATAACAAATAAACATAAACTCCAAATTTAACTTTAATGTTTATATTTTAATGTTATTATTATTCGTAGAGGTCATTTTTTTGTGATTTATATTTCTCTATTTTTAATGTCTTATGTTTCATAGTAATAACAAATTATTGCCATATTGATTTCAATATATCAATAAATATGTGAATAAAACTATTAATTGTTAAAAAAAAAAACCCATTTAATCCCAGTAACTGTAGAAACTTGAAAATATATATATTTATCAAAGAATTAAAAACAGAAAATGCTACAAATTAATGCAATAGAGACAAATCAGTCATTTTATATAAAAATAAAATGCCAGATTATTTAGGAATAAACATATACATAATAATATTTATAATATAACATAAGATAGGATTTAAAGTAAAAAATACTTGATAAGTTAATAAAATAATAATAATGAGGCACATGAATAAATTAATTAATATTATATATAATTCATTATTATTACTTTTATTTTTCCTTAATTGAGGATTATTAAATATTCTTATTATATTCTATTATTTACTTTTATATGTTTTATTAATGTAATTGTTTATTTTTTATATTAGCTGATATTTATTAATTTTAATTCATATTATGTATTTGCTTTATTTACTTGTACATAATTATAAAATTATTTCAAATAATTCTAGTTTTAATTCTTGATTGTAATAGTTTTTCTATATTTATAAAAAGGCATTATATCTTCAGAAAAACTAGTTTTTATTTATTTAATCATTTTTATCATTTTGTTGTATTTTTACATCAGCTGATATTTATTAATTAGAATGAGTTTTATTTATTTGTGTGTAATTAATATTTAAAATATTTTTAGTTTTAATTCCATTTGAGTTATATTTTTATTTCTTCATAAAGTGGCATTATATTTATATATTTTTTTATTTCTTCATGTTTTATGAATTTGTTTTATTATTTTTTAAAGTTCTATTATTTGTTGCAGCGTTGATGACCAGAACATCATCATCAGCCCTCCTCAGGTCAAACGTCATCATTTCTTCTTACCTTCCTGTACTTCTTGTACTTCTTCTTCTTCTTCCTCTTCTTCTCCTCCTTCCTTATCCTCCTCTCCTCTGGTGTCTCCTCCCTGTCCTCCTCGTCCTCCTCGTCCTGCTCCTCGATCAGAGGTTCGTATCGATCCGGCAGGACGGAGAAAAACACTTCTTTGGAGCTTTTCTGTTGCTGCTTCTTCTTCTCCTCCAGAGGAGCGGCGTCCTCCTCCTTCTCCTTCTCCTGCACTCCCATCCCTCGTTTCCTCCTCGTCTGTCGGGCTGCCGTCTCCTCTGAGCTCCTTGTGTTCAGGCAGGAGGACCTTTGGAGTGAGGAGGAGTCAAACTTTATTAGTAGCCTGAAGTCATTTCAGACACAGGAAGCAGTGTGAGCTGGGACATGAAGGAAGGATCAGAAGAAGAATGTTTCTCACCTCAGCGTCTGTTCGCTCCTTCACTTCGTTTGTTTTACAGAGCAAACATCAAACTGAGTCAAACTCAAACACTGAGTCAACAGCACAAACTAGAAAAACATGCCACAAGCTGGAGGCCATTTTCAACTGTCTGATGACAGAGCCACACGTTCAAACGCCACATCAGGAACTATATTCAGGATTTAAACGTATAGTTTTAGAAAACATCTGTGTTTGCACTTTTCTTTCACCGTCACGTCATCCTGAAATGTTCCTTAATAATCTAAAGTTAGTATGACGTGAGATCAGACTAATGAAGTGTTACTGATGGTTTTATCAGCGAGGTTAGCCAGTCAGCTCAGCTAGCTGGATACTAAAATAAAGAAAAGCTCCGTTAAGCTCTACGGAGGGTTACTGCTCACTTTAACGGACGGTGGACGTCACTCACTCTAATATCTTTGGAAGCTCTTGAAAGCGCTGAGTGTAAAAAAGAGCCGACCTTACGTTAGCTAAGCTCTGAAAAGAACGGTTATCTTCTTAAACACTGGGGTTATTATCAAAATAATCACAAACACTATAATGAACTGTAAATATTATCAACATGTATGTCGCAAAGCCACCGGTGAAAAGTTTGTCTGTTTACTTCCTGTCTACAGTAACGTTAGCTTTACCCTCAACCTTAGTTAATAAATGCTAATGTTACTGCACGTTTCACAGTTAGCTTCGACATACTGTTGATCATGTGCAGTTTGTTTTTGCATATAGTTACCGATCATGGTGTTAGCGGGGTTGAGTCAGAGTGACTAACGTTATCTTCTAAGACACTGAGGTTATTAAACTATCACAAACACGATTATGAACTGTAAATAATAACAATATTTAAATTGCAAAGTCAACAGTGAAAAGTGTTGTCTGTTTACTTCCTGTCTACAGTTACATTATAACTTTGGCCTCCAACCTCAGTGGTCAAAGCACTTTTTCATCCTTAAGTTAGTTAACATTATGTTTTCACACTTAGCTTTGTACATAAATGTGTTGTTTGTGTGTTGTACTGTTTGTTTTTATATGCAGTGTTACTGATCATGTCATTAGCGAGGTTAGCCAGTCAGCTAGCTTAGCTCGCTACTAAAAGAAAAGCAGAGCAGCTTTACGAAGGTTCACTGCTCACTGTCACATGACACTGAAGCTTAATGTGGAAACTCTTTTAAGCACCAAGTGTTAAGTAGCAACCTTAAGCTAGCTGAGCTCTAAAGAGCAGGCTAACATTTGTGCAACACAATGCCTAATGGTAGCTAACGGTTATCTTCTAAGACTTTGAGGTTTTTGTCAAAACTATCACAAACACTGTACAAAAATGAACTGTAAATATTTCAACATGTAAGTTGCGAAGCTAACGGTGAAAAGTGATGTCTGATTACTTCCTGTCAACTCTGCAATTTTGTTATTACTTTCACCTCCGATCTTAGTGGTCAAAGCGCTTTTTCATCCCGCCTAGCTGGCTACCAAAAGGTCTGAAAAGCAAGCTAACATTTGTGCTACACTGAGTGACTCGTGTTAGCTACAAAAATGAATTGTAAATATTTCAATATATAAATTGTGAAGCTAACGTGAAAAGTGATGCCTGATTACTTCCTGTCACCTCCACAGTTAGCCCGTCGTTACTTTCACTTTCAACTTTAGTGGTCGAAGTGCTTTTTCATCCTTAAGTTAGACTCTTCCCTTTTCATTGTTAGCTTTGTACAAATTGTTTTTATAATCACCTCAGTATCTTAGATAACTGTTAGCGTTCTTAGCTAGCCACTATAGCTTAACGTTAACCTGATTTTCAGAGCTTAGCCTAAGTTAGATTTCAGTAGCCTTTTCTTTCTAAACGCTCGGTGCTTCGTCAAGCTTCCAAAATTATTAAGGTGAGTGGTGTTCACCATCTTCAGAAAGCTAGCAGTAATGTTCTCGTCACAAACCTGACAATGCTAAGCTTCACTTTAGCAGCTGGCTAGGCTAGCTTGCCAGCTAACTACGCCATGAAACTGATCACAAACAAATGTTAAACAAACACACAGTTAACTGTGAAAAGTTAAAAATGTAAAAGCACTTTGATCACTGAGGTCGGAGGAGAAGCTAACGCTGCAGGAGCTTACTGGAAGTTCATTTCACAGATTCGTCACGCTACATTAGCCTCGTAGAGATCACTTGGGAATTTTACTGCGTCAGTGTACGGTCACATTTTAGTGTTTGTCTCTGTTTCCTGTTTCAACGTGACAATTTAAAAAACACAACAATAATTTCCCTGAAGCGATGACAGTAAAGAGCCGCAGACGGACAGACGCGCCTCATGTTGACTCTTCTTCTCTTCTTCTGTTGTCTGTTGTTTTTCCCAGGCTGCAATAAGGGCAGCGCGCTCAGCTCTGACGGCCGCAGGCAGAAGACAAAGACCGGGGATTAGGTAAGAAAACAATCTCTCAACATACCTGAGCTGAAACCTTTAAAACCCAGAGCTGCTGTCTGACAGAAAACACGTCACAGACGAAGCTTTGCCTCCAGAAAGTTCTTTAATGTTCAGCTCGTCTGAAGACGACATGACTTGTGACATCAGACAGGAAATAAATAAGAGGTTTTATCCGAGTGGACTGAACCTGAGAGGAAGCTGGTAGCTGATACTGTGTGTGTGTGTGTGTGTGTGTGTGTGTGTGTGTGTGTGTGTTGGTCAGTAGTGTGTCACTCCAGCACTGGATCATGATGCATCATGGGATCCTGGTGACCTTTGACCCTGGGGGACACAGAAGGAGTGAGAGACAAGCACAGAGTCATGAACCTGATCAATAACTGATTTATCAACAAAAATATTGTAACATGTCAGAGCTCTGTGTGGTTGTTGAACATGTGTCCATCTGACGCTTAACAGTCTCTGCACCTGGGACCTGACTTGGGACTTGTTGCTCCCCACATGACTTGTTGGTCTTAAATTTGGACCTGTTTTTGGATTGAGGACGTCTTTGGGTCTGACTGACTCGGAAATCCTGACTCACTCACTCATGACTCAGCCGAATTTAGGACTCATTTGACTTGGACTTGACTTTTGAGTTGACTTGGGTCTTGTTAGTCCTGACTTGGAGCTTGAATGTTAGCCTACTTTTTGGACTTGATTTTGTGGTGACTTGGCTCTTGTGGGTCTTGACTTGGAACTGGATTGTTAGCCTCTTGATTGTTAGCTTCTTTTTGGGACATGACTTTTGAGTTGACTTGGGTCTTGCTGGTCTTGACTTGGAGCTTGATTTGACTTGGAACTTGATCATTAGCCCCTTGATTGTTAGCCTTTTCTTGGGACTTGACTCAAGACCAACAAGACCCAAGTCAGCTCAAAACTCAAGTCCCAAGAAGAGGCTAACAATTCCCAAATTTAGTTCCAAGTCAAGACCAACAAGACCCAAGTCAAGAGGAGGCTAACAGTCAAGCTCCAAGTCACTTTTTATCTGACATGATGGAGTCAGACTGAGAACAGGAAGCTGAGGTGGATCACACCCATCGAAATCTGACTTTCAAAATAAAGCTGATAAGAATCGATGAAGTCAGATGGGTGGAAAATAAAAGTGGAGTCACTGGGGTCAGACCGCGTCTGAAATGTCAAGTCACAGTTTGTTCAGAAACGTGACGGCTCTGACAGGAAGTGTGAGTTTCGGTGTGTGTGTGTGTGTGTGTGTGTGTGTGTGTGTGTGTGTGTGTGTGTGTGTGGAGGGTTCACAGGAAGTTGGTTTCAGTGGTTTTGTCTGTGTTCACACTGATGGTCCTGACCTGAAACACTGAGGCAGCCGAGTCTGACCGTGTCCAGAGTTTACTGAGTCTGATTTTAACGTAAACACTGAAAGGACCTGAAGTGTGAACGCTGAAATCTCATCGACTCACAACTATCAGGATCAGCTGACAGTGAGAGGATCAGCAGGACTGATCCTGAAGAACACAGCGTGTGCACGTTCAAAGGTTCTGACCTTTGTGTTGGGCAGTGATATGGTCAGTCCAGCAGGGGGCCTCCTGATCAGGCTCAGCTTCTTCTTCCACAGGTAGTAGAACTCCACACACTGAGACAGGGACTTAGTCTGAACCTGAACACACACACACACACACACACACACACACACACACACACACACACACACACACAGTGACTTAGTCTGAACCTGAACACACATACACACACACACACACACTCACACACTAAGACAGGGACTTAGTCTGAACCTGAACACACACTCACAGTCTCATGGACTCGTCTGAAGTCTTTGTGATGAAGGTGCAGAGATTTGACCATCATCCTCCTCTCTGCTGCGCTCCACCTCACACCTGGAACACACACACACACACACACACACACACATTATCATAGAACTTATTTACGCCCTTACTGTATTTGCACACTTGATATTTATGCACTTCTTTCCGCACTGTACGAAAGCCACTGGTGTTGCTTACCCTGATGGCGCGGCGCTGTGTGGTCATCGGAGGTCTCAGGAGTTGACAGAAGTTTCTGCACCGTCAGCTGGAAGAACAAAGACGGACGTCAGCGTCTCAGCGGCCATTTTGATTTGGGAAACTAAAGTAAACAGTTTATATCAAATCGGCCCGTCAGAACTCGACTCGCTAAGCTTAGCACCAAGACAGAACACAAGTGATCTTTACCAGGAAGTCTCCTCTGCACTCTGATAGGACATGGAGGGCAGACTCTGGGCTGGCCCCGCCCCCCGGCACCACGCTGGAGCGAGCCATCATCATCAGAGCTTCAACTGGACGAAGGAGGCGTCGGTCAGAAAACCATCGGGTGATAACCATGATCATAAAATCAATAATCAGTATGTGTACCTCTCTGACGATTGACAGGACGCTCCAGCTCGTCACACGGCGTCCACAGCAGCAGTGAAT